>NC_080175.1:93549219-93849219 GCF_950295315.1 Erinaceus europaeus
AGGCTTGGTGATAGTTAATTCTTTGCAACTATTTCTTGTCTGATAAGGTTTCTATGCCTCATCTAGTCTTAATGACAGTCTAGCAGGATATAGTAGTCTTGGTTGAAAGCCTTTCTCATTGAGCACTCAATAGATATCTTGCCATTCTCTTCTGGCCTGTAGTGTCTGTGTGGAGAAGTCTACTGCTAATCTATTGGGTTTTCCTCTCTAGGTGACTCTTTGTTTTTCTCTTGAAGCCTTCAGGATCCTTTCTTTATCCTTATTTCTTTCAATTCTAAATATGATATGTCTTGATATCTTTAGGTCTGGATTAATTCTGTTTGGGACCCTCTGGGCTTCTTGAACTTTTATGTCTTTTATGTAATCTAGACTAGAGAAGTTCTCAGCTATTATGTCCTGAAGAATGTTTTCTTCCCCTCCCTCTCTTCCTCTGGTAAGCCAATAATGCATATATTATTTTTTTTGAGAGTCATCCCATAGGTCTCTGTTATTGTTTTCAGTATCTCTTAATCCCTTTTTGAGATCTCATACTTCTATTTTAGTTGTCCTCTAATTCATCCTTGATCTTGCTAATTCTGTCTTCAGCCTCATTTGTTCTATTCTCTCTCCCCTCTATTGTTTTCTGGAGTTCATCTATTTTGTTACCCTGTTCTGATACTGTTTTAGCTTGTTCAGCTAGCTGTATTCTTAGCTCAACTATTTTAGCTCTCATCTCGCTAGTGACCTTGAGATAATTAGTGCTTTCTTCCAGAGTTTCATTTGTTATTTCTGCATTTCTGATGGCAATTCTTTCAAACCCTTTACTTCTGTGATTATTTCCTTAACTAGTGTTTGGATGTTGACTTCATTATTTTTGTGCTTCAGCCTTTGGGGGGCTTTTAGCTGGACTCTTGTCCTGGTTCATTTCTCCAATATTTATTCTTGTTGCTTTATTCTATATAGTATGTTATGAGGCTCCTCTCTTGGTACTTTTCAAATTACTGGTCACTCTTGCCTGGATTGACTTGTGTCTAAGGTAATTAAAGGGTTCACAGTTGTGAAAATTGGCAGTTGTTTCAATATTATTTTAATACCTGAGTTGGAGCACAGTGGTTTAAAAGCCTCTTTTGTTCTTTTTCTTCCTTGTAAGGTATTGGAGCCTGAGGACTTTTAAACTATAAGTAGGCTTCTTAGCTTAATCTTTCACTCCTAACCAAGAGATAAAGCAGGGTGTGGGAGAGATAATACAGTGGTTATGGAAAAAGACTCTCATAGCCACACAGCTAGGCCACAGAGGTAGAGATCTTCTCCTGAGTTTCCTGGTTAGTTCTCTGTCCCCTTTTGTCAGCACAGGGCCTCCTCCCTGCTACTTCAGTTTCTGACAGCAGTAGCAATGAAGATTCACAATTGTATTTGGTGAGTCTTAGGGGAGTCTTCTCCCCTTAGCCATCTTTTTGTTGGTGAAACAGACTGGAGATGGTGTCTCAACTGATAAACTGCTGGACTGTTACCAGCCACTTTCCTCTCTGTAGGCTCCTTTCTGTACATGAGCCACACATATATGCACTAAGTGGTCATTTGGTGGGTTCCTGGAGTTGTTTGCTGGGTTCCTGAAATCATTCTAGTCCTATCTTCTTGTAGTCCCAGATGATCTTCTTTGATATTCTTAGTTGACCTGGGAGAGGAGAGGAGAGAGGGGGAAGGGATGATAAAAAAGGAGAGAGACACCTGCAGTACTGCTTCACAACTTGTGAAGCTTTCCATCAGCAGGTGGGAACTTGAGGCTTGAACCTGGGTCCTTGCACATTGGAACATGCGTTCAACCTAGGGTACTCCACAGCCTAACCTCTCTAATCTAATTTCTAAATATTTGCCCCATTTGGAGTTAACTTCTATATATGATGAAATTTGGTGTTCCAGTCTCATTCTTCTGTACGTTTTAACCCATTTTCCCCAACATTTTACACCTGTGACAGTGTCATACATTAGAAAAGGCAGAAACCAGGAAGAGAGAGTAGCTCTCACATATGGGAAAAGTGCATATATCCTTAACTGTAAACCCTATCGATTTGTTTGGGGCCCTCTGGACTCCATGATGATCCTGAGTCTGTACTCCCAGAGGGATAAAGAATAGAAAAGTTTTCAGTAAAGGAGATTGGATACTGAGCTCTGGTGGCAGGAATCTTGCAGAAACATTCTCTTATCCTATGGTCTTATCGATATTTTTATTTTATAAATAAAAAGAAAAGAAAAGGCAGAAACACCAACTGTAGAAGAAGCTGTGGAGGTATGACATCTTACATTTGTATAAAATATGCAGAAGAAGAAAAGATGAATGCAGAAGTAAACCATAATAATCATACCTAAAAGTAAATTATGATTGTTATGCACTGAAATTGTTTTTGTATAGCCACATTAGTCTCCTGAAATAGTTTTAAAAAATCACTTTATAGTCAGTTGGGAAACATGATTTTGTCTGTTCATTGGAAATTCACAATGTAAATATTTTTATCAAAAAGCCTGAGTCTTTCAAAAAAGTTTGATTAAGCACAACTCGTCATCTTTGAATGTTCAATAAAAATCCATTCACATTTATTATTTTTTAAAATTTCTTTATTGGGTATTAATATTTTACAGTTGACTGTAAATACAGTAGTTTTTACATGTGTAACATTTCTCAGTTTTCCACATAACAACTCAATCCCCACTAGGTCCTCCTCTGCCATCCTGTTCCAGAACCTGAACCCTCCTCCCCGCCCACCCCAGAGTCTTTTACTTTGGTATAATACACCAACTCAAATTTATTTTTAAAAGAAGCATTTGGAATACTATCATAAGCATAGTAATACAAGGTTTATATCCAGGTCTGATATGTGGATAATCTTAGTATTTCATTAGAACTTTCAGGAGTAAAAATCTTAGAAGAAGTGCCTATTTCTCTTTTAATCCATGACAGTTGAATTCCCACTATTTGATGTTACAGATTCATCAAGACAACCTTGAAAGGATCAGGGTAATGTTTTTATATTGTCATTACCATTATTATATTCTCATATATATATATATATATATATATATATATATAGTTAATTTTTATTATCTTTTATTTATTTGATAGAAATAGCCAGAATTGAGATGGGAGGGGGGAACTAGAAAGAGGCATAAACAGAGAGACATCTGCAGCCCTGCTTCACCATTTGCAAAGCTTTCCCCCTGCAGGTGGGGACCAGGGACTCGAACCTGGGTCCTCACATTCTAACATGTGCACTCAACCAGGTGTGCCACCACTTGGCCCCTCTATTCTTATATTTTAATATTTCTTATCTTCAGTCAGTTTTCTTACTCCACATCATCTCTGATTACTGAAGCTCTTTTTTATCAACTTTCTTTTTTAAAAAAATATTTACTTCCTTTTGTTGCCCTTGTTATTTTATTGTTGTTGATGTCATTGTTGTTGGACAGGACAGAGAGAAATTGAGAGAGGAAGGAAAGACAGAGAGGGGGAGAGAAAGACAGACACCTGCAGACCTGCTTCACCACCTGTGAAGCGACGCCCTTGCAGGTGGGGAGCCGGGGCTTGAACTGGGATCCTTACACCGGTCCTTGTGCTTTGTGCCACGTGCGCTTAACCCGCTGCGCTGCCGCCTGGCTGCCTTTTATCAACTTTCATAATAAAGCCCCTCTGTCATTCATTTTCTAACCAGTCATTTATTTTCACACCCTTCGAGTCTGGATCCTTTCACCTGACCTTCACTGGAACATGTGTTTCAGCACTGATCCTCAAGCACTGCCCTCTTTATAATCTTTCAATTGTCCATTCCCTTCTGAAAAAGGCTCACTGTGTCATTTGTCTTCATGCCAATATAATTTCCCCATTTTGTCTATCATACTTCATTCCTTCCTCTTTTTAACTCTGTATCTCTGTGGTTAAGGCTCTAAGTGGTCTCTGAATCGTGAAATGGCCAATATTACTTCTTTTTATGTTCTATAATCTCATTAATTCCTTTTAAAATATTTTATTTATTTATTTATTTAGTCTAGAGACAGAAATTTAGGGGCAAAGAGGAGTTAGAAAAGGAAAGAGAAAAAATAGTCCTGCTTCACTACTTTGAAGCTTCCCCTTTGCATGAGAGAAGCAGACTTGAACCCAGGTCTGCACACTACTGTGTGAACACTACTAAATTAATCTCATTCATTCTTATTATTTTAAATATGTTCTTGTGTTGATGGCTGTCCAATCTTTTTGTCAGTCTTACTGCTTTTTAAAAATTTAGATGGTATGTTTCTTGACATCACCAGTAAATATTTATAAACAAAGTATAATTATTTATTATTTATAAAAACGAAACACTGACAAAACTGTAGGATAAGAGGGGTACAACTTCACACAATTCCCAACACCAGAACTCTTAATCCCATCCCCTCCCCTGATAGCTTTCCTATTCTTTATCCCACTGGGAGTATGGTATAGAAGGTGAAATGTCTGGCTTCTATAATTACTTTTCCACTGCACGTGGGCATTGGCAGGTCGGTCCATACTCCCAGCCTGTCTCTCTCTTTCCCTAGTGGGGCAGGGCTCTGGGGAAACAGGGCTTCAGAACACCCTGGTGGGGTTGTTTGTCCAGGGAAGTCTGGTTGGCATTATGCTAGCATCTGGAATCTGGTGGCTGAAAACAAGTGTTAACATACAAAGCCAGATACATTGTTGACTAATCATGAACCTAAAGGTTGGAATATTGCAGATGAAGATTTGAGGTCTCCATTTTGAAGATAGCTACGAGGCCTACTTTAGTCATATTCCAAAGGGCCCATGACTATAGTAGTTTTTTTCCTGAGCCTGGCCTCTGATATACAGGTGGACTCAAGTTATTGTCTGGAGAGATGATGTTATAGCTGGAGAAATGGCTAGAAAGCTGGATCAGGGAAGAGAGTAGCTCCCAAATATGGGAAAGGCGTATAAATATCTTGAGTGTAGACCCCATCAATTTGACCTGGGGCCTATAGTCTGCTAATTCCATTTTAGCTGATTCACTTCCTAACAAAGACCCAAAACCTAGATACAGGCCAGGTCCCATGAGATAGGGCAGATGTACACATGTAATCAAAAAATTAGGGCAAAATTGTATACCTGAAATTAGGGCAAAATGTATACCTGAAATTAGGGCAAAATGTATACCTGAAAGCAAAATGCACAATAGTCTCCAGTGATAAATGAAGCCAGCAAGTAGAAAGACCTATAAAGACACCATAAAGTTCCTAATGACATAGTTTCTACTTAGACCTTCTCCTCACCTCCTTCCTACTACACTTCCCTCAGTCACTCCAAAGATAAGTTTATCAAAGTAAAGACTACAAAAGCTGAATAAGGGCAAGGGGCAGGCATACTTTAATGATGACTCTTTAGTCACTATCAGGCTACCCCATCATCTGGGTCTCTAGTCAGGGAGTCCAGAGATTCCCACACAGACATGATGGGCCTAGACCTGGAATAGATTCCTCTCTCCTTTGTCACTGGTCATCTCCATCCAGAACAACACAACAGACCCCTTTGTGGCCCCCATGTTGCCCTCAACGTGGTTCAACAACAGTAGAGAATGTTCCATCCACTGAAGGGAGGCTGGACAGCATATTCTATCTCCCATCTGAGGAAGATGGGTCCTGATATTGGGGCAGTTTGGAATATTCCTATTCATGACCACAGAATGTGAGCTCAGACCTACAGGGATGAAGAGGCTACCTACATAAGGCTCCTAAAATATATTTATTTTTTACCAGAGCACTGCTCAACTCTGACTTATGGTGCTGAAAAGGATTGAGGTTTAGACTTCAGAAGCTCAGGCTTGAGTCTCTAACCATTATGTCATCTTCTATACTCTTGGAAGACATTTCACGTTCAGAATGTCTGCAGTGGAGCTTTTGTGTTTCCTGCTTTATCCCTGTACTAGCAAAATGGTTGTAGTCTCTCCCACAGCTCAAATCAAACATCTAAGGGTCATTCTGGATTCCTACTCACAAAAAGTAACTTTCACCTGTTCCCATATACATATTAAAACTATCTACTCTCTTTTTTAAAAAATATTTTATTGGTTTATTTATTTATTTAGTTAGTTATTTGATAAAGACAGAAATTATGCTTTCCCCCTGCAAGTGGGGTCCTGGGGCTTGAACCTTTGTTCATTGTGACTTGTGTGTTCTACCAGGTTCAACACCACACAGCCCCCCAAATAATATACTTTTTTCTACTTTACTCAGGAAAATAGGTGGTCAATTTACTCATTTACATGATCAATTGGCTGATGACTCTTTAAGTCTACAAATCAAATACATGTATAGCCAATCCTGAAACTGCTATCTTGTGCCTCTTATTTACTGACAGGTTAATTGCTTTTTCATTGTTTCACTACTTTACACAAATACTCAGCTTTTTTTTCCCTTGGGGAAAAGTGCTTATTTCTGGGGTTCCTGCAAATAGATGAGACTGATACATACTCACAACTGAGCAAAACCTCTAGTTGTTTCTGAAGTGAGCTCGTAGTTTTTAGTTCCCAGCATCCTCTGTCTGATGTTGACGTTCCGCTATTTCCTAACCTAATTCATCTGCAGAGTATTTCTCTTACATCTTTTTAGTTATAGAAAAACTTCTGATGCATTCTTTTGCTCCTTTTTGTACACATAAAATTATTTTGATAGTGAAAAACATAAGCCCTGAGGATCATCCATGTCTACTTAAATTCTTGACCACAGAGACACATTTTATAGGTACTATTTGCAGCTTTATGAATAAAACACTTCGTAGTACATTAAAGAGGCATCTCCATTTAGAGATGTCACTGCACAGGTAAGAAAGTAAGAACTCTTTGCATGTGT
Organism: Erinaceus europaeus; assembly: GCF_950295315.1. Classification (NCBI taxonomy): domain Eukaryota; kingdom Metazoa; phylum Chordata; class Mammalia; order Eulipotyphla; family Erinaceidae; genus Erinaceus; species Erinaceus europaeus. The sequence continues at coordinate 93,556,066 of NC_080175.1, forward strand.
CTGTAAATTCAAGATGTACTTGGTTCCACTCTGAAGTACAATGGGCAAATTCCTAGAGAACAAAACAGTATGAATCTATGAGCTAGTTATTCTTTTAAGTAGAGTTGACAATAAAGTTCTTATAAACTCTTGAGCTTCTGTGATTTTTTAATAAAATAGTTTATAAACAGAGTAGAATTAAATGGGTACATAGAATACTATCCAAAGTAACATTTTAAAAAATAATTTAAATGTAGCTAAAATAGGGAAATAGAAGCAGTTCTGTGCCTCAGAAGTTGCAGGTTTACTTTGAGAATAACAATTGAAAATATAAGTCAGGCAAGACAGGGAAAAAAAAAGGTTTTTTATTCACTACATACTCTAGGTCATGTGGCTGGATTCTGGAACTGAGAGGGAAAATATGCTCAGTGGAAATTTATAGCTGTTGCTGCACAGTTTTAAATAAAACAAGTGTATAATCCCATGAGAAAAAATACTCATGTCCATAAAATAGTGGTAACTTTTCAGTTAATACTTTGAGATGTCTTTAGAGACCATTTGACGTGTTAGAACTTTTAGGAAAGAAAATAATCATTATTTGAAATGCTGTATAACTGAGAAGTGACAGGCTACCTTAGTATTCTTCTAATATTTTCACACTGAATCTTAAAATCATTTTAATTTCACAAACAATGGCTATTTCATATAGATTAATAATTGAATTACCAATGATCCTACATATTTCTTTTAGATGGATTTTTTTTATTCATTTACAAAATGACCTTAAGACTTCTGGAAAAAATGTTAGCTATCTAGAATAATTACATTTCTGTCTGGTGTTACATTCACAATACAATTAAAATATAACAGCCACATTTTGACTTTATTTTTAGGTGGTTTCTTAGACTATTTTTCTAAATAGATATTATACTTCTCTCCAAAAGAAGGAAGAAAATAGGAAGAACTTAGATATAAAATTCGCATCTGACTTAAGACAATTTATAAACCTCTATCCCTGTGCAATTGAAAAATTTCATGAATATTAAAACTGAAATTGAAACTGTTCTTATAGGCACAAGAGACTTTTAAAATTAATTTTATGTGTTTACTTATTTGTCATTGGATAGAGACAGAGAGAAATTGAGAGGAGATAGATGGAAAGAGAGAGAGAAAAAGAGAGAGAGACAGAGATACCTGCAGCCCTGCCTCACCACTCTTGAAGCTTTCCTCCTGCAAGTGGGAATGAGAGACTTGAACCCACATCCTTATGCATTGTAATGTGTGTATGTTTAACCAGGTGTGCCACCACTTGGCCCCCAAAAGATTTTTCAAATGTTCTGTCAGTATATAGCAATTCCAGAACTGCATACAAATTTCCCATGTGAACTAAGTTACTGAGCAGAGACTGAGAAGGAGGTTTCTCAACTAGGAACTGATTCCACTTTTCATTTTACTCCCATTTCCATACAGATTCGACACAGCACTTAATCATGCTGTTTGTCCTTAAGGGATATAGTTATCTAATCTATGTTTTTGGTAAACTCTTTTAATCAATATAACTTATTTTCATATATAGAGAGAGTAAAGAGAACCGCACGATGTCTTTACCCTTGGAAGGAGTGATCTATATGTCCTGGCCAACTCAATTATTTCAACTCTCTCTATGATGTTGACTTACATAATAAAGGTGAGTAAATTCTACATAATGAACAGTTTCTGAGAAGAAAACTCAGAAGCAGGATGGCCTCAAGTCAAGAATGCTTATTTAAATACACTGTTTTTATAAGATTACTATATTTTTTAAAAATCAAGATAAAATTGGTATATAACATGTGAGTTTATGGCCTATGACATGGTGACATACACACTCTATACACACAGATTGGCACAGATATACAGTGAGATTGTCATCCTAATAAGTTGGAGTAACATACTACAGTTATTTTCTGTGTTAACTTTTACTCCTAGCAACTTTCAGACAGACCTTACAGAATCAGCGATAGTCATCTTGTTTCATCTCCAGAATATGTTTTAGAAGTTTGCAACTTTCAGCCACTTTCCACTCTCCAATCCTCCCTCTGGCAACCACAGTGCATTGTTTGCATGTGAAGTCTTTCTTTTTCAATTACAGATATTAGTGAGACCATACAGTATTTGTCTTTCTCAGTCTGACATTTCATCACACATAATGTCCTCAAGTTCAAAATGACATTTTTTTCCCTTACAAATCCATAACATGGCATTTTATATAAACACAAAAACGTCCTTATCCTTTCACCCACTGATGGACAATCCCACTGTTTGCATGTTTTGCTTGGCGTAAATAACACTGCAAAGAACACCAGGGTAGAAACATCTTGTGGAGTTAGTTCACTGCTTGCTTTGGGTAAATACCCAGATGTGAAATTGTTGAATTTAATTATTTGAGTATCCATAGTGTTATTCATATTAACTGGATTAATTTATGTTTTTTTTAATATTACACAGAGTTCATTTTCTACAACGAGTTCCTTTATCTCCAAACATTGCTGCCAAAATTTCTTTCTTTCTTTCTTCTTTTTTTTAATAGCTGTTTTAATAGATAATGGCTGGCAGAATGAGGTCATTTTGGTTTAGATATGAATTTTACTGATGTTTAGTAATGCTGAGACCTTATGTACCTGCTGACCTTCTATATGTCTTCTTTCAAAACGTGTCTACTTAAACCATTTTTAATTCAAATGTGTAATTTTTTTGCTGCTGAATTGCATTTATATTTTCCATATTTTATATGTTAACCTCTTATTTGACTAATGATTCACAAATAGTTTCTCTGTGTAAATTACCTTTTTCATTTTGTCAAAGCGTTTATTTCTCTTGAGAAGCTTTATAGTTTGATAGAGTTCTACTAAAATTTTGATTAACATTATATTGCAGAAATAATTTTATGGATATGTAGTTTCTAAGCAGGAAGAGGAAGTGTCCTAATTCTCAAAGGCATGCATTATAGGTAAAATTTGATTTTGTATTAAAATAAAAAATCATTTGCTTTTATTACCAGATGGAATTTGGTATAATTGGAGTGGTCTGGTAGGTGGTGCAGTGATAAAGCTTTGGACTCTCAAGCATGAGGTCCTGAGTTTGATCCCTAGCAGCACATGTGCCAGAGTGATGTCTGGTTCTTTCTCTCTCCTCCTTTCTCATAAATAAATAAAATCTTTAAAATAAATAAATAAATAAATAAATAAATAAAAATGCAGCAGACTAGAAAGGAAATATAACTGTTCTTTTGAAAATCAGAAATTCAGATATAAAGAATTGTTCTGGGGGGTGGGCTCACCTGGGTAAGCACACTTGTTAAAATGCACCAGGACCCCAGTTCGAGCACCGGGTCCCCACCTGCAGGGGAAAAGCTTTGCAAGTGGTGAAGCAGGGCTGCAGGTTTCTCTCTGTCTCTCTCCCTATCTCCCCTTCCCACTTGATTTCTGGCTGTCTCTATCCAATAAAGATAATTAAAAAAATTTTAAAAGAATTGTTGCAAGCTTCATTCCTGAGAGCATTGCTTACAAAAATGTTGTTAGGCATGCCCAGAATGCATATATTGCCTCCAGGGTTGTCAGTGGGACTCCGTGCCTGCACTACTAATCCACTGTTCCTGGAGGCCATTTTTTCCATTTTGTTGTTGTTCTTGCTGGATAGCACAGAGAAATATTGAGAGAGAAATGAGGAGAAGACAGAGAGGGGGAGAGAAAGATAGACACCTGCAGACTTACCTCACTGCTTGTGAACCACCCCCCTGCAGGTGGAGAAAAAAATCCTTTAAACTTTCAGAAGACCCAAAAGATAAAGGTCTTAATAAGTATTCATTAATAACTTCCCATGACCTGGCAGCAAGGATTTTACTCACTACTATTTTCAATATTTCACAAGTGCACTTAATTGCCCTGTGAGGTAGAAGATAGTCACCTTAAATAAAACAGCTCTACACTAAGGACATATTTCACTGTGCACTGATGCAAGTTTCCTTCCTGAACAGAGAATGGTAAAGCTATACCAGAATTTTTCTGTGGGAGCCGAGACTAAGCGCAATGACCCATATAAGGATCCCAGTTCAAGCCCCTGGCTCCCCACTTGTGGTGGGGGGTTGCTTCACAAGTGGCTAAGCAGGTCTGAGGTGTCTGTCTTTCTCTCTGCCTCTCTGTCTTCCCCTCCTCTCTGAATTTTTCTCTATCCCATCCAATAACAACGACAACAATAACAATAATAACAACAACAAGGGCAACAAAAATGCTTGTCAGGAACAAATAGTATGTTTGAAGATTAAAAAACTGGATTTACGGGCTGGGTGGTGGTGGTGCACCTGGTTGAGTGCACACATTGCAGTGCACAAGGACCCAGGTTCAAGCCCCCAGTCACCACCTGCAAGGGAAAAGCTTCACTAGTGGTGAAGAAGTGTTGCAGGTGTCTCTCTGTCTCTCTCCCTCTCTATCACCCCTTTCCCTCTCAATTTCTGGCTGTCTCTATTCAATAAATAAAGATAATAAAAAAATAGCAAAAACTGGATATAGATGTGAGAGAGTAAAAATAATAGACAATTGCTAAAGGAAGGAGAGGAATGTGAATCTGAAATTGTAGTTCTTTGTATGTTATGCAAAAATGCTGGCATTTCTATTTAAATGAAATCCGAGGTTCCACTAAGGAAACATGCATTATCTTCTGAGACAATTAGATGGCCTTGTCTTCAGTGGACCAAGTATTAAATATAAAAGCACTTGCAGAATGTCACCGAACACAGTGGTGGAAATGAAAAGCATTTCATGGAGTCATTCATTAATGACCACAGAAAAGTGAATTGCTTATTGATCCTCCTTTAAGATGCTTAGTATGGGTGCTGGGTGGTAGGGCGCTCAGTTAAGTGCACATATTACTGTGCACACGGAAAGCCCCAGCTCCCCTCCTGCAGGGGGTTTGCTTCACAGGTGGTAAAGTAGGTGTTTTTCTCCCTCTCTACCTCCTCCACCCCTTTGTTCACAATTTCTCTCTGTCCTATCCAATTAAAATTGAAAGAAAATAGCAAGAGGAAGAAGAAAGGTATGATTTGGTGGTGAAATCCTTACTATGTAAGTATCTCTTGTCTCGTTTCTAAGTTGTAACTGGAGGAGTAGACGTCTTTAAATCCTATGGAAGCTCAGTGGGAAGATGGTAGGGCAGGGCAGTGGAAGCTATGAAGAAATGGCTAGTTGAATTCCATCTTTAAAAACAGAAGAGCCAGAAATGAAAGAGAATCCAGTCTGACATATGCCAGGCTTAATGGAAAGGGAAGGAAATTAAAAAGGAGACATTACCAATGTTTAAAGAAGGACATTACCAATGTTTAAAATGTCAGACTAGAAAGTGCATTAAAATGGTGCTAACTCCAGAATTCAGTAGGTGACTCACTTGGGAGAGAGTGCCAAGTGAAAGGACTTAGACTCAAAAGGAGACTATTGCTATGGTTTTTCTCCTTCTCTTTTTTACTCTCTCCTTCACTCCTCCTCTCCCCCCTCTATGAAAACAAAACAAAACAAAACAATGTTGGTAGCTACTCCAGAAAGAAAGGGTTTGTCATTGTGAGGAAATGGAAGGCATAAAAACAACTTTACGTGGTCAGGTCGGATAAAGTAACTTTTCCTGGAAAAGTGTGTCTGACTACATACAGGTAAATGCAGTTCCCATTTAGAAGTAACAGGTAATTCTGGTTACAATCACAAGAGTCAGAAATATATTTCTCAACTGTGGGAGTTTTCATAACAATATCTAACTATTGGCATTGGGAAGTAATAATTTCTCTTGGTCTGACCTTGGAGACTGGGGGTAGGAAGAGGACAAACAAGCATATTTCAAACTTCTTTTCTCTTAATACAGCCATCATCCCATCACTGTATTCAACATGAATGAAAAATTACTGGACTCTTTGGGTAACGTATCTTTGCTGGTTCATAGTTCTCAAGACAATATGAATGAGTTATGATGACATACAGTAGCAGAAGCAAATTCTAGCATCCCAGTGTCCTTCGTATGTTCACCATGCTAACTATCATGCTAGTATTTCAAGTTCCTTTATTATTATTATTATTATATTACTGGACAGAAACAGAAAAATTGAACCAGGAAGGGGTAGATAGAGATAGCTGCACCATTGCCTCACTGCTCCTGGAATTTCTCCCATGCACATGGGGACCAAGAGCTTGAGTTCTGGTTCTTGTACATTGTAGTATGTTTGCTGTACTGAGTATACCACCACTTTGGGCTTTATTGTTTTTTTTTAAATCATCTTTACTTATTTATTTAATAAAGAGAGCCAGAAATCAAGAGGGTAGGGGTAGATAGAGAGGGAGAAAGACAGAGTGACACCTGCAGGCCTGCCATACCACTTGCAAAGCTTTCCCCCTGCAGGTGGGGACCAGGGGCTCTAACCTGGGTCCTTGCGCACGGTAACATGTGCGGCTCAACCAGGGGCACCACCACCTGGCCCCTCTGTTTTATGCTTTCCTGATAGATATCTTTTATCCTTTGTTTTTTTTTTTTTTTTAAACCAATTTACTATTTCTATCACAGTATTGTGGGGGATAGATGTTTAGCATTTTGATCTGCTAGTAATATTCTTCCTTTGGCAAAGGCCAAAATTTGGATGCGCAAACATTGTGGTTTTGATAGATACACTGGGAGAGATACACAAATGAAGGTCTATTTTCCCCTTTTCAAAGTTTTTCACTTTAAAGCAATAAAGCTTCCATTCCTTAAGTTACACCTTCAGATAAATTGTTTATTTCTAACTTGATTTTTGTAACATCCCATACTTTTAGGTTTTCCCTTTCTCAATACATTTTGAAATATATATGATATATGGAAACACACCCTTAGAAATACTTACTTTATAGAACTTAAAAAGTATTGCAATGCTAAATAATGAAAACTTGGAAACTCCCATTTAAGTAGCAGTAAGCCAATGTGTGGATAAGCTTCTCATCACGACATTTTATCCATCACCTACTCTGCTCTTTCATTTTTCCCAGTTCAATGTAATATATATATATATATATACACACACATATATATGTATATATATATTTCTTTGTTGTTGTTGGCCTATAGCGCGTTAAAGATTCCAGGGGAGTTAAGTAAGATATATTTTCCAGTAAAGTAAGGGTATATTACTCTTTTGGGAAATTCAGACTCAATAAGAATGGGAGATGGATCCCTTTTGTGTAGAGATAGTCCCTCTTCTGGGTTCACTTACTAGTTCTATCTGCAATTATTTCTATTTGCAAAATTCCTATTTGATCAGAAACAGGCTGCTTTTTATGGAAATGGAGGTGGTTATGGCTTTTACTTTGTGTGGGGGAGTGTGCATATCTTATAGTCTTCCATTTCATACTGAAGAAATACTGGGTGGGTGGGGATGGGGGCAGTGACCTCAGTCTCTGTCCTAGAAGAATCAGAAACATTGGCATCATGGCAAGAGCAGAGAAGACATAGTCTCTACTATCAGTATATTTAGTTGTTAGAAAGGGAGGTTTATTAATGAATGAATGAATTGATTAATTGTTTTTGTATCTTGAGAAAAAAGACCATTGAAGAGGAAAACTTCCTGTAACTTCAATGAAAGCGATTTGTGTGCATATCTGGTAGTCGAGGAACGTTCAATGAAATAGAAATAACACTTAGATTCAAGTACCAGTGGCCAAAGCTGAATGGAACAGAAAAAAAAAAGTCTAATGTTAAAAATAACTCGAGAGGAATAAACAAACATCAGCTGTGTCTCATTATATAGTGGGTGAAGACTATAGAGGGAGTGTGATGGGGGAGGGAAATGGAGAGTTTCCAGAAGCGAAATAAGCAAACAGGGATTAATGTGCGGAATTCACAAGAGATTTGCAATCTAAGTAAAACAAAAGCATTATTTCTGTGGTGTAGGTTTGTGGCCAGTCACCCACAAGGAACTGAGCGAAACCCCCCATTCCATTGAAGGCTCTTAATATGTCAAGTAAATGGTTGCAAATGTGACAGCCTAACACTTATAGACAAATCAGTGTTACACAGCATTTTACTTTTGTTTTAGGAAGTAGCTTATAACTGTACCCACCTATCCAAAGAAGCCTTGGTTTAGGAATCAGTACTTTTTTTTTAATTAGCATTTTTTATGAGAGACTTTTAGTTAATAATAAATAGAATCCTGGGCATGGGAGCTGGTTCTGTGGATAAAGTACATGTTTTGCCATGCGTGATAGCCTGGGTTTGATCTCTGGGTGGGTAGACCATGAACAACACAAAGGGAACTTTCTGGATGGTAGACTAGTATTCTGCTGTCGCTTTTTCTCTTAATCTCTTCTCTCTTCTTCAAAACATATAGACTTAAAAAATGAATTAATCACATAAGTCAGTGCTATCATGCTTGTGAGATTTTTAAAATTTTTTTTATATTTATTTATTTTCCCTTTTTGTTGCCCTTGTTGTTTTTCGTTGTTGTTGTAGTTATTATTATTGTTGTTGATGTTGTTGTTAGATAGGACAGAGAGAAATGGAGAGAGGAGGAGAAGACAGAGAGGGGGACAGAAAGATAGACACCTGCAGACCTGCATCACTGCCTGTGAAGCGACTCCCCTGCAGGTGGGGAGCCGGGGCTCGAACCGGGAACCTTACACCGGTCCTAGTGCTTCGCGCCATGTGCACTTAACCCGCTGCGCTTGTGAGATCTTGAGCTTGTTCTCGGAACTACCCTTGAAAAATTTCATTATAGCCCGATAAATGGACACATTTCAGAATTATAACGAATTTCCTAAGAGGTATACATCACAGTAATCTTATAGAAGATATTAAAGTTAGAGAGCTTAAAAGCTTAAAATAGATGCTTAGTTATCAAGCAAAACGCAGGGCTATGAGGAGAAGCTTTAGTTTCTTCAAATAGCTCAATTTCAGTAGTTTAACCAAAGTGAAGTTAGGCTTTCTACCTTTCATAAACTTCTATTGTTTTGTTTTGTTTTAATTGATTCCAAATTTATTGCGGGTGTATCCATGAAGAATCTACATTCCTAAAATATTTTTAGAGTGACAGAGAGAAATGGAAAGGGAAAGGGGAGAAAGAGGGAGGAGGAGAGACACTGGCAGCATTGCTTCACTGCTCCTGAAGCTCCCCCACTGCAGCGGAGCCTGACACGTGTGCTGGGGGCGGGGGGTGCGCCCCCACCTGGCCCCTCTGTAATCTTTTGTACGGAAAGATTGCATTTGCTTTCATATCTGAAAAGTATGAGTTCTATACCTGTAGCTTGGAATGTAAAGAACAAACACACTTGTGTAGTTATGCTCACTCAATACAGTTTTCAAAGAATTCAGTTTCCACGTATGGTAGTAATGTCAATATACACAAGTAAGGACTACCACTTCTGAGGTATTCTGAAGGAAAAAATTAATGAGTGATCTAAATGTAATATATATATATAGCGAGAACTTTATTAATTAATATTTTAAAAAGGGAAAAAAACCATGAAGAAATGGTAGCAAAGCCAATAAATAAATAAGCACAATGTTTGGGTAAATTTCAGTGCTACCACAGTTGCTGAACTCTAACCATGTGCAGTGGAAGTTCCACAAGCCACAGCGGTTACAATGAAGATATTTTAAACCATCCCAATTTGAGAGTCAACTGCATATGAAGGGAGTGCATAATGCTTTAAAACTCCACTCTATATTTATAAATAAATTCCTTTAAAGGAAGTAAACACTGTAATAAAATTTAGCAAACATGTTTTGACAAGATGAAAATTTCTTTAAAAAGTTCTGTATTGATCTATTTTCAAATACAGAAATAATGTTCCACTATATACATTAAAAAAAAAAGTGAAGTCTGGGAAAATCTGGTGGGTTTTAATTTCCTATAAAAATGACCAAGATCGGGAGTCAGGGGTAGCCCAACGAGTTAAGCTCATGTTGCAAAGCGCAAGGACTGGCATAAGGATCCTGGTTCGAGCCCCTGGCTCCCCACCTTCAGGGGAGTCGCTTCACAGGCAGTGAAGCAGGTCTGCAGGTGTCTGTCTTTCTGTCCCCCTCTCTGTCTTCCACTCCTCTCTCTATTTCTCTCCGTCCTATCTAACAACAACAAAATTAATAACAACAACAATAAAAAGGGCAACAAAAGGGAAAATAAATCTAAATTAAAAAAAAAAGACTAAAATCTGGAGGCCAGTGTGTCAATGGGCTAAGATGTCAGGAGTATTTTCCCTCAAGATTCTCTAAGGAAGAATTTTTTCTTGTCACCTCTAACTTCTAGTAGCTGTTGGCATTTGCTGGTTTGTAAATGTAACACTCTACATAGCCAGAATCTTGAGAGTTCTCTGCTCCATCTACACACAGTTTTTTTCTTCATGGATGTCAAGTCATCTTCAATTCCTTTCCCCTATAAAAAGATGAATTTATTGCACTTAGAGTCAGGTAATCTAGGATAATCTTCCCAAATCGACACTTTACTGCTCTTTATTTTTTCTCCTACAGAGTTTTTGTTAGGGCTTTGCTTGTGCATAGTTCCAGTATCCTGGTAGAGATCTCTTCTCTTCTCTTTTTCTCTTCTCTTCTCTTCTCTCCTCTCCTCTCCTCTCCCTTCCCCTCCCCTCCCCTCCCTCCTCCTCCTCCTCCTTCTTCCTCTTCTTCTTCTTCTCCTCCTCCTCTTCCTCCTCCTCCTCCTTCTTCTTCTCCCCCCCCCTCTCTCTCTCATAATACACCATAGCCGTGCTTCACAGTTGATGAAAGTTTCCCTATGCAGAAGCTCCCCATATCCTCACACATATGAACTTTTTCAAGGGGGCTGTTTCCTGGCCCCACCAACTCAATATTTTAGCTTAATGGCATCTGCAAACACTCTCCTATCATGTAAAGTAACAGTTATAAATTCTAGGCACTAAAACGTGAAAAACTTCTAGGGAGCTTTTTTTGCAATCTGCCACACACATCAACAGGAAAGAATATTAATAGAAAAATCTGCATTGCAAATACTTATCTAACTGCTGCTAGCACTAGTGCATGCTAAAAAGAAAGGCTATAACTGCACAGACAAGAGTTATCTCCACTGTCCTCGAGTTTACCACTTCAGAGGAGTTACTAACTGCCTTTTCTCCATAAAGAATTTGGAGAAATTCTCTTTAAGGCTGGGAGTGATGTGTAAGAATATGAGGAACATAATTAAGGTGGGAATGACTGTTGTTGCAAGTGAAAAGATTAGAACAAGTAGGATGATTATTTGAAGATCACCATACAGTAACGGTGTTCAGCATGTATTTCTAGATCTTCAGCCTTTTAGTCTATCATCAACTTACTTCTGTCCCTATAGAATTATTCCAAACGGGAGTCAAATGTCACTGCTAGAATTTCACACACACTCTTTCTCCCTCTCTGTGTCTCTGCCACCAGTTATTTCTGTAACTTGGTGCCAGTACAACTCCACCATTTTAAGCAGCCTTTCTTTTTCTTTCTTTTTGTGTTTCCCTACTTTCTTTCTCCCTTCCTTCCTTCCTTCCTTCCTTCCTTCCTTCCTTCCTTCCTTCCTTTCTCTTTCTTTTTTTGTAGATGATGAGAGACAGAGAACAGGAGAGAGAGAGAGAGAGAGATGTCTGCAGCTCTGTTCCCTAATTCATGAAGCATCATGCTTACAGGGGGAGACTGGGAGCTTGAGCCCTGACCCTCATGTATGGATATGTGGATATTCAGCTAGGTGAGCCACCACCCTGTCCATGGTTAGAAAAATATCGTAATTTTCAGTGGAACTTCCAGAACTCTTTTTTATTGTTGTTGGTGCTGTAATAACAAATAAATATTCCCAAGAATGGTTGAAGCTTTCTATCCATCATCAATGAATACGTAATGTAAAAAGTAGCGTATGTTTACTTAATGCTACTGAAATTTGTCAAGGTCTTTTATTAAGGTGCTATCCAATCCTAGGTGAGATCCTAAGTATGGCTAGAATTCCAGACAACCATCATCTAAATATTTAAAAATTTCTGTGGCTCATAGGCATAGGTACAACCTCTGATTCCTTAGTTTATGTAGCATGTGTATTTTCCAGGGGAGGAGTGAGAAAATCAGACTACAAACTCTAATAAAACACAAACTATTTATGTACAGCAACTTCATTGCTGTTTAATGTAATTACTGTTTAATAACAACAAAAAACATATAAATCCATTTTGAATAATACCAGAAAGTTTAATAGCCTTATAATCTCTTCTAAAACTCTGCTATTGAAGACAGTAGTATGGTAAATTTTTGAAAGTTTAATCGCTTGAATAGTCATCAGTATTTGTAAACACTAATTCATTGTAGGTCACTCTATTAGGTCCCAGTAAAGTTATCATGATGCTGGACACAGTCACTAGTGGATAGCACAGTCCTATTGTTGGATTTCACGGTGCATGTGGCACAACTGGTCTAGTCTCTTGACTCTAATTGAAAGTAGTTATCCTGATTTTGGATTCATTTTTACTAATAATGTTAAGTGACGTGTCTTAGGTGTAGGACCAAATGCTGGTTTGAAATCCATTTCAACTAAAAGGAAAGGAAGATGCTGTCAAGGAGTGAAGAGAATACAAGATTTACGTCGGCCATGGTTTTGTGAGAAGCCAGTGATGCCATATCTAAGATATCAGCACATTTTGTAAACAGTGGCTATGCAACTGAACTAAAGATAGTTACAGTGTGATGTGTGTAAATACCACAAAAATCAGTAGTTTCACTGTTTCCTTTATACATTAATGACCATCTCTATTCATTCCTGCACCTATAATACATTTTATTGTTTTAAAAAGTCTTAGAATAAAATATAAAAATCAATGAACTCTACAGTGTGTTTTTTCCTTAGTGTTACAGAGCTTAGAGGAGGAGCTATAATGCTTATTTAATCCTTCTGAGAGCTTAGTGTTAAGAACTGTGTAATGAAAGACTAATGAGAAAAAAGAAAAAGCAGTTTATATATCAGTGAATACATGGAGGATAGCCAGAGAAAAGTGAATAACTTCTAGAACTGGTTTAAATCATGAGTTTAAATACAATGTCCAGCAACAAAAGAGAGGAAGGTTAGACTTACTTAGGGTGTGAATGTAGTCCTGCATATAGTGATCAAGAACATGAAAGGCAGGAGATTAATTTTCATTCTCAGCTTGTTGGTATGCTTCTAATTCTGCTTCTAAGACCCCTTCTGTTTCATTGGTTTAATCCCCCCTGCTTAACACTGTATTCTGTTTACATAACCACTGTTAACTAAACACCGCCCTGCCTGCAGAGCACTGGTTTAATCCCCACTGGTTCACCATGTCTTTTTGCTCCGCCCCCTCTTGTAGTCACCCTGATTTCTACCAGTCTCTTTTCGCTCCACCCTCTCTACATCACATCCTGTTTCCACCCTACTTGGTGAGTATATATATATATTTACTTAGATTGCACTTCGTTCCATATGAATAAAGAGATACTGCTTCCCAGCTCAGCCCTAAGTCCCTGGTGGTCTGCCTGTGAAGCTAGTCCGGCATCGGCTCATTGTTCTTTCCTTACTGTAAAGCTGAACAGAAAGAAGGCATACTTTATTGTTTGGCATCACCCCCAAGAACAGTAGGCAAAGCCTGTGAACTAGATCTCTACTGAATGTCTACCTCCCTTGATGACACTGGTTTTATGGAACAGACAATTTGCTATTATGTGGGTAGAGAATTGTCCTGTGCACTGTGGACTGATTAGCAGCAATACAGCCTCTACCCAGTAAAGGTAAGCATCATCTTAGTAGGGGAAGATGCTCTGGGGACTCTGAACCTGGGACCTGGAACTTTTGTGACCAGGAACCTTTGTTCTTACCCTTGTCATTGAGAGGGAAGAGAAACTGGAGAACACCTGAGGAAGTCAGGATTTGTTTTCTTTTACCTAAGAGGGAAAAAGAAGAAAACAAAGAACACCCAGAGGTGGTATAGTTGTAGATGTGGCCTAGAGAGAGAGAGAGTGTATTTGGGCCCCCACTCTACACCGTCAGCCTTTTTGCCCATGTCTCCTTTCTGTGCTTTACTTTCACAGCACATACATTTTTGTTGCAAATAGAGCCCTTCTTTTTGTATTCAGTTATGTGATTTTTAGACTGAGACACTGAAAGCATGCTTATGTGCTTTCACTGTTCCTGAATTAAAAAGCTGAAAATGTCAGAAACCATGCTCTGCCCCACCACCCCAGTTCTTTGTCGAGTTCAGTATGACAAGCCAGACTTTATGGGGCAAGGCAGGAAGACTCCTGATCTTTTTGCCCTGCAACAGTCCTCCCCTCCACTTCCAGTAGCAGCTCAAAATGTATCTAGAGAGTAGCAAATGTCCCTCACTCTGGAAGTTTGAAGTTTTGGGGGAAAAATACACACTTCATTGAGAACTACATGCTACCAGTCATATAAGAGTTTGGAAAACCCTGATGCAAGCTTTTTAAGCTCACATTGCTAGAATTTTGGACCTGGCTCAGTGTCTCTTAAGAATGCTTGGAGGGGGAGTTGGGTGGTGGCGCAGTGGGTTAATTGCAAGTGGTGCAAAATGCAAGGACCAGTCTAAGGATCCAGGTTCAAGCCCCAGGCTGCCCACCTGCAGGGGAGTCGCTTCACAGGCAGTGAAGCAGGTCTGCAGGTGTCTCTCTTTCTCTCCCCCTCTCTGTCTTCCCCTGCTCTCTCCATTTCTCTCTGTCCTATCTAACAACGATGACATCAATAACAACAAGTAAAACAGCAAGGACAATAAAAGAGAATAAATAAATAAATAAATAAATAAATATTTTTAAAAATGCCTAGAGGATGGGCTGGCAAGGCATTTGCCTAAGAGAATGCCTTTTCTGCCATGGGAGAGACCAAATCTTAAGTCTAGCTCTTAATACAATGGTACTGCCATGACATCTTTCTGATTATCTCTTTGTTTCTCTCTATCTGAAAAAGCCAACCAGGAATGGTGAAGCTCAGAGATAACAAGCAAAAAAAGAAAAGAAAAAAAAAAAAAGTGGTTAGGTTGGGTTGGGTTGGGTGGGGTGGGGAGAGAATTCTTGAAGGCTAATCAAACTAATTTGTAACTTTCTAGTCTGAATAATTTGCTGGGGTAAACCAGTTCTGGATGGATTTTCATGATATATGCCCCTGTTAGAGATCCTGTCCAGAGGGCCTTCAGCTTTCTCCTAAGAATAATCCACAGTGCTTGAAAGGCAATTTTTCTCTAGCGACTGAACTCAGATGACAAGGTGTAGGCACTTTCTTCTTAATGAGAATTGGTATGCCTTACTACATTATACTCCAGAAAGTGTAAACTGTGTAATTTTATCTAAATGTTCTAAAATGTATATAGCATCTTGGTAGTGGTCACCCATTCCTTTATGTTACTGCTTTTGATTATTTAAATCTGAGAAGTGCCTGATACCGAAGCACATTTGAGATTGTAGGTAATGATTAAAAAAAGATTATGTAAAATAGCTTTATAAATGTACAGTTCAAAACAGATAAGAACTGGTGAAAGGAAGAGCAAAATAATTGCCAGGAGCTGTAATTTACATTTACATTGTCCACCTGAGTCCATGACTGATGAGCGAAAGCAAAGCATAAAACATGTTTCTTCTCATGATCAAGTCAAATTATTATTTTTAATATTTTTAAAACCTTTATTAGATAGAGACATACAGGAATTGAGAGGAAGGGGAAGATAAGTAGAGAGATAGAGATAGACAGAGAGACACCCATGCAGCACTGCTTCACCACTTGTGAAGCTTACCCGTCCAGATGAGGAGCAGGGGCTTGAACCTGCGTCCTTGCACATTGTAACAGGTATGCTCAACGAGGTGCACCACCATCCGGTCCAGACCAGCTCATTTTTATGGGGATTCCTGTAAGCTAAGGAACAAAACAAATCTTGGCCTTTAAAAAATTTTGTCCACATTGTTATCTACTTTGAAGCAAGAGTTTTACCTATATAGCATTAAATCACTATCTATACTATCTAAAACAGCTGGTTCGCTTTAACTCACCCCCTTGCACCGGTGTATAGACCTTTAACCTGCTTAAATGTGTTTTTTTTCTTTAACACTAAGACTTAAGTTGTTCTATTTCTTTATCATTAATATGTATGGGGTTCAAGGAGTAGAAAAATGTGTACATGATAAAAAATATTTAAAAGTTATCCCTAAATAAAAAGTTAAAAATAAGTCTGCTTCCCCTTCCTAAGTCATCCCCCATTTCCCCCAGAGTTGGCCACTGTTATCAGCTACTTGTATCTTTTTCCAGAGATACTTTCTGTACAAACAAATATGTGAATGTAAAAATCTTATGCATCTGACATTGCACTTTGTGTAAAAACTCTACAGAAAATCTGGAGGATAAATATATATATATATATGTACATATATATATATATATATATATAATTTAAGAAAGGAGACATTAACAAAACTGTAGGATAGGAAGCTTACAACTCCACACAATTCCTACCACCCGATCTCCATATCCCATCTCCTCTCCACTAGCTTTCCAATTCTCTATCCCTCTGGGAGTACGGACCCAGAGTCCTTGTGAGCTGCAGAAAGTGGAAGGTCTGGCTTCTGTAATTGCTTCCCTGCTGAACATGGGCATTGACTGGTCGATCAATACTCCCAATCTGCCTCTCTCTTTCCCTAGTAGAGTGGGTCTCTGGGGAATCGGGGCTCCAGGATATATTGGTGTGGTCATCTGTCCAGGGAATTCTGGTCAGCATCATGCTGGCATCTGGAACCTGGTGGCTGAAAAGAGAGTTAACATACAAAGCCAAACAAATTGTTGAACAATCATGGACCTAAAGGCTGGAATAGTGCAGATGAAGTGTTGAGGGGCACTCACTGCAGACTCCTGTGTACTTCTGCTTTCAGGTATATATTTTGCCCTGCTTTATGGAGACGTGTGAACATATGCTCTATCTCAGGGGACCTGGTCTATATCTAGGTTTGGGGACTTCATGGGGGAGTGTACTACCTGGGATGGAATTAGAGAATACTATGAAAGGAAAGGTCTCACCCGAGTGATGAAGCTGAAGGGTTGTCGTTCCACACCTGAAGTCTCTGGACACAGTCTGAAGTGAAGCATGCTCATTGCGTTGATTAGGTTATGATTGGCGGATGCAATATGAATTGAGGATGATATGAACTGAGAGCAGCATGCAGGAAAGTCGGCCCCACCCTAAGTTTCCAGGACTGGGGGAAATAGAGGCTCTATTGTGGAGATGTGAGGTTCCTGCTGTCTTAGGGTTCAAGAAGACAATGGATAGTAACTGTTACCATCACATTATTTGTAACTGGGTTAACTTTGAAAAGTCCCTTTGTTAGGGTTTGCTGTATAATATCCAGCATCTTGTATATAGCTGTGCCACCACAGCTTTTAAAGTGAAAATTAACTTTGGTTTGTAAGTTTGATTTTTAACTGTGACTCACAATTGACCATTTAGCCTCTGCTTTGGGGGGCACATTAATCTTGATTGTAAATAAGGACACATCAAGATTCCTGTGCCCTATTCTGTGGAGTTTTGCTTCAGCCTGAATTTCAGTACTTTTTTGTTTTCACATTATATCTCTTCTATGTCTCTTCTGGAGTTTATATATGGCTTCTCAGCTGTTTGCACAAACAAGCCTTCTTAGCTTCCCCAGTCAACCAAATGTCTGCATCCTTAAATCTGCTCCCAGAGAAGTTGGGTGAGGCATTTGCACATTTTTTATTTTCTTTATTAGTGATTTAATAATGACTAACAAGATTGTGAGATGACAAGGGTACAATTGTAACACAGTTCCCATCACCAGAGTTCTCTGTCCCATCTTCTCCATTGGGGGCTTCCCTGTTCTTTATCCCTCTGGGAGTATGGACCAAAATTCCTTCTAGGGGCATCTGAACATTGTTCTGTTGTTCATGATTAGGTCACACTGCATCTTCCTCTCACCTTTCTGGGGTGGTCCTTGACTACTGTCATCTCTAGCTCTGGGGCACAGTGTTCTCCTAGAGCATGACATGTTCTTGGGAGCTTTGAGAACTAGCAATATGTATTACTGTCTTCATAGAACTGAGGAGATATTGACTCTCCTTTGACCTTACACGCTCCTTTTGACAACCATCCAGCATGGATGGATGTAAGGATGTCAATCACTTGACAGCAGCATTTGGAGTTTCATGTTGTAATTAACAGTACTGACGAGTCCTGCATGCTTGAACACTGTGATCATGCTCGATTCATTTTCATCTTAGCAGGAGGGATGTCCTCTGGGATATTCAGACCCCTCCCTCACAAACGAGCTCTTTGTACAAACAAACTCTGCCTCAAATGGCATGCTTTGAGTTCTCTGACACATGAAATAATTCAATAGACAAAAGGAAAATAATGATCCAATACACGCGAAAACTAAAACTAAATTTAACAACACATGCAAACGGCCTCCTTCTATCAAAGATGAGTCTTAGCCTCACCCTGACTCTTCTCCTGTTTTCTGGCTTAGAAAAAATTGAAAAATACGAACAATTATGCCTTTCTATTTTAACTTTGGCTACATTTCATAGTGTTACTATTAATAGATATCTCTTCTGTTGTGATTTCATTCTGATTTCCTTTTTTTTTCAATAGCTAGTCATGTTTTATTATGGCTGTTATACACATAGTCTCAGGAAATCATTGTTTTAATGACTAATAAGCATGATATTTCCGCGTTATTTATCTATGTAACACTTTTCTAAAATTTTTTAAATGCCACCAGGGTTATCGCTGGGGGTTGGTGCCTACACTTTGAATTCACTACTCCTGGTGGCCTTTTTTTTTTTTACCAGGACAGAGAGAAATTGAGAGGGGATGGGGAATTAAAGAGGGACAGAGAAAGACAGACACCAATTTATCTACTTTAGTGCTGATGAAGGGTCAGCCAGCACATGGGGAATGGGGCTTCAAACCAGGATCTTTGCACTTATTACTATGTGTGCTTAACTGGCCCACTGCCCAACCCCCGCGACACTTTCAGATAGTTGTAGGACATCTTGAAGTTCTGTGTCAGACCATGGCAATGGAGAATAAGCCAGCCCCAGTCTGCTTCTCCTTTCACATCCTTTACCCAGCATCCTGGGTCCTCTGTCATTTACAAGAGCACTTGCACAATGCTTAAGAACAATACCTTACCCCATATTACTAACTCTTATCATTTCTCTAGCCATCAGCACCTTTTTGATAGCCCTTTGAATGTAGGGGATTCTGCATTAGTTTCCTACATAATACAAATGTAAAACCATATTTATCATCCTTAGGTTTTTTTTTCAGTTATGGCACAATTTATCTGGATCCTCTGAGAAACACTTACACAGTTGCTGGTAAAGTGTCAGTCTAGTAGTATTCTTGTTCAGAGAATTGAGTGGGAAAGAACCTATTTCAACATTTTCCTCAAAATGCTGGTCTCATAGGTAATCAGTTTCATGCCTTTATTATTTTTTTCAAAAGCAATAAGGAAATTATAAGGAAATAAACACACCGTAGAAAGAGATACCTATGTACACCTATGTTCATAGCAGCAAAATAGATGAGACCCAAATTGGAAGCAATCCAGGTGTCCAACAACAGATTAGTGGCTAAGAAAGTTGAAAAATATGTATGCAATAGAATACTACTCATCTGTTAAGAATGATTCAGTTACCTTCTGTATCTTATCTTAAATAGAGATTGAATGTTAAGTGAGATAAGCCAAAAAGGGAAAGATGTTATGTTATTGCTGTGTGGAAAACTGGGAGATGTTCTGCATGTACAAACTATTGTATTTACTGTTGAGTGTAAAACATTACTCCCCCAATAAAAAAAAAATTAAAAAAGAAAGATCCAAGGGGAAAATCTTAAGTCACCTTTATACATCTTAGTTGACCTGTAGTGGTGGGAAGGAAGGAGTGAATACAGGATGATCTCAGTCATAAGCAAAATTTAAGAAACAAAAACAGGAAGGGGAAACAAAAAGAAAAACTCAATAAAATTATGTAAAAAAAAAAAAGAATGTGTCATTCATTGACTAGAAATGGCTAAGGAGATAGCAGAATGAGGGGCAGGAGACCGTGCACTGGCTCAGTGCACATGTAACAGTACGCAAAGACCTGGGCTCAACCCCCCAGTCCCCACCTGCTGGAAAAAAACTTTGCAAGTAGTGAAGCGGTGTCACATGTGTCTGACTCTGTCGCTCTCTGTCACTTCTTTCCTTCTCAATTTCTGGCTATCTCTATCCAATAAATAAATAAAGATAGTAGAAAGAGCGAGACACACACAGAGAGAAAGAGAGATAGTATAATAGTTATGCAAAAGGTCCTAAAGCCTTAGATTCAATTCCCAGCACCACCATAACTCTGAGCTGAGCAATGCTCTCATAAATAAATCGACGGATAAGACTGAATCTTATATGCCATCCCATAATCATGGAAATGATATTATCGTTGTTATATAAACTCCTATAGCTTCGATTCCAGATGGCAGTACACCCAATGTAATGCATATGCTACTGTGCTCACTGTAACATGTGTGCTCAACCAGGTGTGCCATCACCTGGCCCCCTCTGGCTCATTTTTCTAAAACTCTTTTTCTATGTCCAGCCTATTTTTCAGTCATGTCTATTGTAATCCTAATTTTCTAATATAACTACTTCCATGTTTAAAAATTTCTGTCTCCTGGGGATCGGGCGGTGGCGCAGTGGGTAAAGCGCATGTGGCATGAAGCGCAGGGACCAGCGTAAGGATCCCGGTTCGAGCCCCCAGCTCCTCACCTGCAGGGGAGTCGCTTCACAGGTGGTGAAGCAGATCTGCAGGTGTCTATCTTTCTTTCCCCCCCCTCTGTCTTTCCCTCCTCTCTCCATTTCTCTCTGTCCTATCCAACAACGAACAACATCAACAATGGCAATAGTAATAACCACAACGAGGCTATAACAAAAAGGGGGGAAAAAATGGCCTCCAGGAGTGGTGGATTCATGGTGCAGGCACCGAGCCCAGCAATAACCCTGGAGGGAAAAAAAAAAATTCTGTCTCCTTATTTTTCTCAGTAAATATTAGATTCTTTCTGTCTTAAAAAAAATAATTGTGGTGGTACACCTAGTTGAGCGCACATGTTATAGTGCACAAGGACCCAGGTTTGAAGCCCCGGTCCCCACCTGCAGGGGGAAAGCTTCACAAGTGGTGAAACAGGGCTGTAGGTGTCTCTCTGTCTCTCTCCCTCTCTATCACCCCCCTTCCCTCTAAATTTCTGACTGTCTCTATCTAGCAAATAAGTAAAGATTAAAAAAAAAATTTTAAATATATATATTTGTACTGGGTGGTCGGGTAGGTGGCGCAGTGGCACTGGATTCTCAACCATGAGGTCCTGAGTTCAATCCCCAGCAGCACATGTACCAGAGTGATGTCTGGTTCTTTCTCTCTCTCTACCTCTCTCTCTCTCTCTCCCTCTCTCTCTCTTTGTCTCTCTCGTATCTTTCTCATTAATAAATAAATAAAATCTTTTTTTAAGTTTAAAAAAATAATAATAATTGTATTGGGACCAGGAGGCAGTGCACCGGTTAAGCACACACATTACAATGAGCAAGGACCCTGGTTCAAGTCCCCCGGTCTCACCTGCAGGGGGAAAGCTTCACAAGTGGTGAAGCAGGGCTGCAGGTATCTCTCTGTCACTTTCTTTCTCTCCCTCTCCCTCCACCTTTCACTTTCTCTTTGTCTTTATCCAATAATAAATAAATGAATAAAAGAAAAATATTAAAAAATAATAATTGCATTTACTTCGATAAAACCAGAAAGGCAGGCAGAGAGAAAGAGTGAGAGCACAAAAGAGACCACAGTTCTGAAGCTTCCTTCAGTGTGGTAGCACAGGGCTCAAGCCTGTGTCCCAAACATTACAAAGTAGGATGTTGTTGGAGTGAACTTTTTCACTGGTCTTTTTTTTTTTTTAATTATCTTATTATTATTTTTCCTTTTTTGATACTTTGTTTTGAGTCAAGATTTTTAAAGACTTGAAAGTATTCATATGAGATACTTTATTTAAAAGATTCCAAAGTAATTCCTTCCAGCTCCCTTTAAAATGAGGTGAAGTAGATGAGCTCATTTTCATTGGTTTAGTAGTATTCTCAGTCATTCATCGGTATTGGCCACTGGGGTTGCTTCCAGATTTGGGCTACAGCGAATTGTGCTGCTGTGAACACAGGTATACTAAAAGGAACCATCAATATTGGATGGCCTCATTCACTGACAGAATGTAAACAACAATAGTAAAAGCTTGGATTGGATTAGATATATGAAAACAAAACAAAGGATCTGGGGAAGGAGGGCAGGGACGGGTTTGGGGGAGGTGAGGCATTGGAGTCTTGGTGTACAATGACTGAAAAGGTCTGAAGTCAGGAGTAAGAATGTTTCTGCAGACACCTATCAGGCTGATGTGAGAAAATGTACTCATATGTCAATAGCTGTATTATAAACCATTAATCCCCCAACAAAATGATAAAATATATGGACATATATATGCACATATATGTATATTTCAGTAACTACTCCTTGTTTTCCATTTGTTATAAAAACTTTGCATCTTTTATGCTATTATGAATTATTTGAATGTGTGTTCTTACTGACTTCAACTCATTAAAAAATGGGTCCACAGACATTTACACCCATGCTGCTTTTGTGTAAATTATTATTGAAGGATGCACAAATCTAGACAGAGACAGAGATGTAGTCATAGCAGATATCCATCATGCCACAAATTGGACTCGCATGAATTTTCTAGACTTTCACTGAAGGAAAAAAAATCTTGAGATTCAGCCTTTTGGTGTTTTGGTAGATTTCAGAGAACAGAGTGAGAAATGCCCTTAATCCGGTATAAATTACCTTAAATCTTTTACATATAAGTTGGAAAAGCTAAAAATTGGAAAAACTCATAGTGTGTTACTGTGATGACAAAAGGAAGAGTGAGGTTATCCATAGATATGATGAAGAGAGTAAAATGTTATTAACAAATATAAAATTTGGAAGTATTTTTTTTGCTTATATTATCTGAGTTTTGGAGGGTTAGTTTAGCTTAATTTAGCATTTACTTATAACACTAAGAAAATATTCAGCATCTTATAAATACATAGGAAATAAGCAGAGACAAACTTTTTGCTCTTAGCTTGATCAAAAATTGTTTCACCAATTTAAAAATATAGATACATTAATATCTGACTCCATAATTTATTTTGGTTGTCTTTCTGTACTGTATATTGATTTATTTTGTGTAGTGATAAGACTAAAAAGATGAAGATCTCTATAGACTGCATGCTTTCTCAAAGACTTTATAATATAATTTACAGTGATGGATGGATGGTCTGTATTCCCAACAGTCTTGACAATTGCCCACCAACTCTATACTCATGGCCTTTTTTCAAGTCTTCCCAATTGCTTATATGGATTTTTACAATCTCTTTCTCATTTTCCTGACCATTCTACTCTCTTACCTCCCCTCCTACCTAATGTTCAGTGGAACAGCTAGAACAATCCTCTTAAAATGTAAGTCAAATGATGTCACTTTCCTGCCAAATCCTTCAGTGACTTTTCACCTCAAATAAAATGAAAATCATCATTGTCTCAAAGACCTACGGAGCTTTCTGACTGGGGTCACCAACACGTACTTGACATTTGCATTATTTGATCATCATGCTTGGCATATAACTGCTCTGTTACAGCTTCCCAAGTACCCTGAGAATGTTCCAATTTTCCTACTGGCTAATCATTCTGCTTTGGAATACTGTTTTCACAGGTATTTGCTTGAGTAGCTCCACACTCTCTACCAAATACCACCTAAATAGCGCCTTCTTGCTGTTTGAGCCTACCTCAACCTTGAATTCTGAAGAATTACAGTTTACTCTGCTTGTTTGGGGACTAGCAGTGCCTATGCATTCTGTAGGAAATTCTCAAGAAATTATTTTATAAGGGGGTCAGGCTGTAGCGCCGCGGGCTAAGCGCACATGGCAGGAAACTTGAAGACAGGTGTAAGGATCTCGGTTCGAGCCCCGGCTCCCCACCTGCGGGAGGGGGGTTTGTGGGGGGTGGTCACGTCACAAGCTGTGAAGCAGATCTCCAGGTGTCTATATTTCTCTCCCCCTCTCTGTCTTCCCCTCCTTTATCCATTTCTCTCTGTCCTATCCAACAACATCAGTAACAATAATACTAATAACCACAACAATGATAAAAACAATGAGGGCAACAAAAAGGGAAAATAAATAAATAAATAAAATATTTTAAAAAGAAATTTGTTTATAATAGTAACTTCTATTTTCTTTCTTTCTTTTACACCTTTTTTTTTTTTTTTTACAGAGACAGGCAAAGAGAGAGGCAGCAGAGGGAGAGAGAAAGAGACAAACCTGTAGCACTGGCCCCTGCAGGTAGGAACTGAGCTACTGAGCCTGGACCTTGTGCATGGTGACATATGGGCTCTGCCAGGGACATCGTCGCCCAGGCCCGCCCTTGTTGTTTTCTAAGTGACATAATAAGGCTTTGGTCCACCTTATCTTATTTCTCAGGCAAATAGAAAATGTTCATCCCTTTGTTAATCTACAACAATATTATCTCAGTAGAGTTAATTCTTTTTTTGTTTTATTGTTGTTGTAGTTATTATTGTCGTCATTGTTGGCTAGGACAGAGAGAAATGGAGAGAGGAGGGGAAGACAGAGAGGAGGAGAGAAAGACAGACACCTGCAGACCTGCTTCACCGCCTGTGAAGCGACTCCCCTGCAGGTGGGGAGCCCGGGGCTTGAGCCAGGATCCTTGAGCCGGTCCTTGCACTTAGCGCCACGTGCGCTTAACCCACTGCGCTACCGCCCGACTCCCAGTAGAGTTACTTGCTTATTATTGATCAACTGAACAGAAATACCTAGACCTTCATGTGGGCTCCCTTATATAAGTGTTCCATTAATTATGTAGCCTGCCTTCTCTGCGCAATCTTCAATAGAAAGGAATAGGTAGCCAGGTGGTGGCATACCTGGTTAAGCACACATACACTGCAGTGTTCAAGGTCCCGGGTTCAAGCCCTGGTCCCCACCTGCAAGGGGGAAATTTCCCAAGCTGTGAAGCATAGCGGCAGGTGTCTCTTTTTTCTTCTCTCTATACCCCCCTCAATTTCTCTCAGTCTCTATCGTACAATAAATAAATACATTTTTAAATAAAAAGAATAAGAAATACTGTGACTAAATAAATATTTTGATTTTATATTTAATAATTGCAGGACTAGCTTTGCGGGCAGGAGACAGACAACCAGGGGCTCATGGCTGAGCTGTACACAGTATCTCTTTACTCATGTGGAACGCAGCACAATTTAAGCCATCTAAACTAAACTAAACTCTAATCACAATCCTGTCCTTATATGTATACTTGCCAAGTAAGGTGTAAATAGGATGTGATGTAGAGAGGGTGGAGTGAAAAGTGACTGGTGCAAATCAGGGTGTACTACGAGAGGGGGTGGAGCAAAAAGACATCATGAACCAGTGGGGATTAAACCAATGCCCTGCAGGCAGGGTGGTGCTTAGTTAACAGTGGTTATGTAAATAGAATACAGTGTTAAGCAGGGCGGATTAAACCAATGAAACAGAAGGGGTCTTAGAAGCAAACCAACAAATAATTATACTGTGGATTCATAAATAACAATTTTGAGGGTTAGAATTAAACTTTTCTTAGGGTTATTCAGTAGCTCACACGTAATTAAATTGTGGTATCATGTGTGTGGCCATTTTCAAAAAAAAAAAATTAAAAATACCTTCTCTACCACAAAACTGCAGAGTGTTCGCTTCGGCTTAGTTCACATAAACTAAAGTGGGAACAATACAGAGAAGATTAGCATGGCCCCTGCAAAAGGTTAACAGGCAAATTCATGAAGTGTTCCATATTTAAAATTAAAAAAAAAAATACAAAGACTTTCTGCTCTCTTTTAAAAAATCTTAATTAATAATTGTATATTTATTTATTCATTTATTTGGTAGAGCTGGCAAGAAATCAAGAGGGGAGGGTAAAGTAGAAAAGGAGAGAGATGCTTGCAGTACTGCTTCTCCACATATGAGCTTCTCCCCTGTAGTTGGGGACCAAGGGCTGGGTCCCGGGTGCTTGAGCAATCTACCGCATAGACTCTATCAAGTACAACACTGCCCGGCCCCTTTTATCTTCGTCTTTTTATATGTTGCATTCTCTTATCAGATTTTCTGTTGACAAGTTAAAAAAAATAGGATTATTTGTAAATTGTTTATTTTTAAAAATTTATCAGGACCAAAACAACTTTATCTGGTTATCTCACTACCTTTCCACTTTGCTGTGATTATATGATCTGGTAAGAGTGTCTGGAAAGGATTAGTTTAATCTTATTAAGGCTGAAATATAGTTGTAAAGGTGGGAGAGATAGCATGATAGTTATGCGACAGACTCTCATGCCTCAGGCTCTGAGTTCCCAGGTTCCATCCACCTCACCACCAAAAACCAGAGCTAAGAAGTACTTTGGATAGAAAATAAATATTGTAACAGATAGGTACAAACTAATTTATATTATTTAAAGTTAGGTTATTTGATTTTTAGTGATTTTTAACTGGCAAGTAAATACTTCTTCGGTGAAATTCTTCCCCATGAAGTAGTTAGTTCTAAGTTTAAGTTATACAAAGAAGCAGTCTGACACATGCAGTACACAAAATGATCTGGTTAGGATCTGTTCATTCCTAACATATAATTCACTTGGCTTTCTTGTTATAAGAATTGATTTTCTAAGACAAATTAAGAAGAGACTTCACCACTGCAAGGAGGCTGCTTGCTAATCTTGTAGAGATGAGAATGTTTTGGGAACATGTTCAGGAAAGAAGTCTTGAAATCATTTGCTAGAATTGATCTATCAAAAAGAGAATTTAGAAGCTCCGTAACATGTACTGTCAACCAGGTGTACCACCACCCCACCCTATGAATTTAGAAACTTCCTCTGCATTGTTATAAAGGTACAATAACAAAACAGACAAACAAAAAAGGTAGCTGGAAGTAACAGTTTTGGATTTGATAAAGTGCTGAACCTTTTATAATAGAAGAATCTGGAAGATTCAGTGTGTCTCTTTGTGAGGAAATGAATTTTGCATAATGGGACATTTAAACAGAATTCCAGATGTTCAAACACTGGAATTTACCCATTGTTGATAATTTTCAGGACCATCCAATGCCAACTCTCAAGTTTCTAAAGAGGAAGAGAAAAAGAACTCCAATGGATGAGGAACTGGAATTGTACTTATAAAGACAGTGCTGATTTAATGTGCTGAATCCACTATAATTTACATTCTTAATACCATGGAAGTGACTATCAAAAAGCGAGTAACACTTTAAAAAAACTTGATGGCAACACAGAGTGAAATATATAAGTGCTGGCCATATTTTTAATTTAGAGAAATGCAACCAGGCAGTTAAGTTGCTGAAGTCAGAAGGAAAATCTCCAAGTAACCAGAGCAAACCTAGAGAAGCCCAGGCTTCTGTCACACTGCCTGTGTGCATGAGAAGAACTGTGACCTTCATGCAATCTGGACAAAGTGAAAGCAAGCACAGCCTGTAACCTGGGATAAATCAACACTCAATATGTCGCGCTGTCTCAAAAGGCAGAACTGAAGGAGGTGGAGTAATGAAGAAAAAAGTCATTCGACTCAGGGGAAACGCTGCACCTGTGTATCCATAAAGATAGTATCAATGGGCCGACTGAAATGTTTTAAACAAGCGTGATTTAACACGGTGATAGTTTAGGAGGACACCTTCAGTCACCTTGAAAGTTTTCATGAAAAAAGCAAAAGCAGCTACAACAGTGTCTCAGTTTGAAAAGAGAGAGAGTGAGAAGGAAGGGAGGGAGGGAGGGAGGAAGGGAGGGAAGAAAGGAGAAAGGAGATGGGGAAGTGCATGGCAAAAGTTATTTTTATGTGATGTGTATTTTCATACTGAATGAGGGGTATTTTGTTGTATTTAAATAATCAGATGAGAGAATTTGAACTTTAACAGTGGCAGGAAGTTTTCATATTGTAAACAACTAGTTAATTGAAATACTTTTTAATTTTTTTTAAATTACTTTATTTATTTATTAGATAGAGAGAGCCAGAAATTGAGAGGGG
Source organism: Erinaceus europaeus (assembly GCF_950295315.1). Classification (NCBI taxonomy): domain Eukaryota; kingdom Metazoa; phylum Chordata; class Mammalia; order Eulipotyphla; family Erinaceidae; genus Erinaceus; species Erinaceus europaeus. The sequence continues at coordinate 93,584,179 of NC_080175.1, forward strand.
CGGAGGGATAGACAGGGAGACAGAGAGACAGAGAGACACCTGCAGCCCTACTTCCCCACTTATTAAGCTTTCCTCCTGCAGGTGAGGTCCAGGGGCGCAGACCAAGGACCTTGCACATTATAACCTGTGCCCTCAACCAGGTGTGACACTACCTGGTCCCAAGACTAATTTATATATTTACTAGTGTAAATGATAGAAGAGCAAGAAGCAGACATCACTCTGATGTACATGCTATATACATCTATGTACATATGAGCTATGAGATTGAACTCAGAACACTGTGTAACCTCCCAGACCACTGGAATACTTTTTTATACTGACTTTGAGAATGACTTCTTTTACTCAAATATACGTTCTAGAGTGTAAGGCTATCGTGTGAAGTCTTTCAAACAGAAGGAAAACACTTTCATTGTTTTACAAAGCCTTTTAACTATAGAGGTCATTATTTCCTTATGAATGTGTTATTCACAGACTTCCCTGGACTGAAGACCCCACCAATGCGTCCTGGAGCTCAGCTTCCCCAGAGACCCACCCTACTAGGGAAAGAGAGAGGCAGACTGGGAGTATGGACCGACCAGTCAACGCCCATGTTCAGCGGGGAAGCAATTACAGAAGCCAGACCTTCTACCTTCTGCATCCCACAACGACCCTGAGTCCATGCTCCCAGAGGGATAGAGAATGGGAAAGCTATCGGGGGAGGGGGTGGGATATGGAGATTGGGCGGTGGGAATTGTGTGGAGTTGTACCCCTCCTACCCTATAAAAAAATAATAAAATAATAAATAAATTTTAAAAAAAGAATGTGTTATTCATAATAATCTCTTTTTCTAAATCAATAGTCATTAATATAAAAATGCTGATATATGTTAACAACACAAATTATTCATTCCCACTTGTGACTTTAAAATGAAAGAATGTTTGTTGACTTAGAAATCACAAAGGTGAAGAAAGTATAGGACATGTTCATGTAATTGGCTAGAATGATCATATTTATGTCTCTGGGTCTTGAACTAAAGAAAGAAACTCATTCAGAAAAAAATGCAAACCTTGTTCTTCTTAAGCTTACTCAAAAATTTCCATTATTGAAATGTGTTATTTACCTTTTTTTCCTTTTCCTGAATTAACAGTCATATAGTCTTTTTAAAACACCAGACCCAGTCTGAGTTCTGTTTTGTGTTTATTTTTTCAACTTTTATTTTTAATTGGATTTGTTTCATTGAAGATGCCTTTAAAATTGAGATGGAAAAGAGTTCAGCCAATATTTTCCTCTAAGTATTTGAAAGTTTCTGATCTAACACCCAAGGGTATTCGAATCCCCTTTTATGACTGTGTTGCTGTTAATATATTGCTGTAGCCCTGTCAGTAGGTCTTTGATGTATTTAGATGGCCTCTCATTGGGTGCATAGATGTTAATAATTGTTAAGTCCTCTTCAATGATTGATCCTCTGAGCATTAAGTAATATCCATCCCTATCTTTTTAAATTTTATTTACTTTTAAGGTGTATTGTGTCAGATTGAGAATAAGCTGTTCTTGTGTTTTTTTTTCTTTTGTGGTCCACTGGCTTGCATGGTAATTTTCTATTCTTTCACTCTGAGTCTGAGTTTGTCTTGTTGAGTTAGGTGAGATTCCTGCATTCAACATATTGTTGGGTTGTGTTTTATAATCCATCTTCTATTCAGGGCATTTTAATAGGTGAATTCAGGCCATTGACATTTATTGATATTATAGAATGAAGATATTTTAATGTCATTATTCTAAAATTTTAGAATGTTCTGATATATGACATGCTTATGATGATGTGACTATTTATAAGAGAACTTGTAGAGCTTCTTGCAGGGCAGAATTGGTGATAGTTGGTTCCTTCAGCTGTTGTTTGTCTGAGAAGGATTTTTATGCCACCATCTAGTCTGAATCTAGTGGGATACAGTAATCTTGGTTAAAAGCCTTTCTCACTGAACAATCAATAGATATCTTGTCATTCCCTTCTGACCCTTTAGTGTTTGTGTGGAGAAGTCTGCTGCTAATCGTATGGGTTTTCCTCTGTGGGTGACTCTTTGTTTTTTCTCTTGCAGCCTTCAGGATCCTTATTTTATCTTTATTCCTTTCCATTTTAAATATGATGTGTCTTGGTGTTTTTAAGTCTGGGTTAATTCTGTTTGGGACCCTCTGGGCTTCCTGAACCTTTATGTCTTTTATGTTGTCTAGAGTATGGAAGTTCTCAGCTATTATGTTCTGTAGAATGCTTTTTTCCCTTTTCTCTCTTTCCTCCTCTGGAAAGCCAATAATGCACATATTAGTTCTTTTAAAGTCATGCCATCTGTCTCTGTCATTGTTTTCAGCATCTCTTAATCTCTTTTTGAGATCTCTTATTTCTTTCTTACTTTTCTCTAAATCATCCTTAGTCTTGCTAATTCTGTGTTCTACCTCACTTATTCTATTCTCTCTCCCCTCTGTTCTTTTCTGTAGCTCAGCTATTTTGCTATCCTCTTCCAATACTGTATTAGCTTGTTTAGCTAGTGGTGTTCTTAGCTCAGCTATTTCAGCTTTCATCTCTCTAATCACTTCCAGATAGCTACTGTTTTCTTTCATAGTCTCGTTTGCTGTTCCCCCATTTCTGATATTACTTTCAAACTCTTTGTTCACTCCTTTGACTAATACCTCAGTTAGTGTTTGGATTTTGCCCTCATTCTTATGTGCTTCTACCTTTTTTTTGGGGGGAGGGGGTAATCTGGGCTTTTGTCCTGGTTTATTTCTCCAATGTTTCTTCTTGGTTAGCCATTGTATTTAGTGTGTTATGAGGTTCCCTCCCTCAGTACTATTCAGCTCACTAATCAAACTTGCCTGGATTGACTTGTGCTTAAGTATGGTACTTAAAGAGTTCAAAGTTATGGAAATTAACAGCTGTTTCAATGTCTCAATCCTCAAGGTGAAGCTGTTAAACCCTCTTTTATTCTTTATCTTCCCAGTAGGCTATGGGAGCCTGTGGGCTTTTTAACTATAAGAAGATTTTTGAGCCTAATTACTCACTCCTAACCCATGACTTCGTGGGTTCCCAAAGTAGTCTAAGTCTTGCCTTCTTGTGTTCTGAGGTGATATTCTTTGTTTTTTATTAGTTAACCCAACTTTTTTTTTTCTTTTGCCTCTATTGTTAAGGTCCAGCACACAGGATGATTTTTTTTCCAACTAGAGACAGAGTGGAAAAGAAACTGAAAAAGACAGCAGCAATAAAGCTTATTCCAATGTGTCAGGGGCTTAAATCTTGGTTGTAAAGAAAGCAATGCAGCACACTACCCAAGTGAACTATTTTGCCTGCCCCACTATTATTCTGCTTTATAAAAAACAATCACATATATAATTTTCCTTTTTTCACTTGTTAATTATTTATTATATCACAATTTTATTATGTCACAAAATTGTTTTATTATATCACCAATCTATATTCTCAATCTCATTTATAAGTGGGACATAAAGAAGGGACACAGAGGGAGAAAACAAAGAAAAGAATGAACAGGGTGTGGTGTACTGCATCAAAATAAAGGACTCTGAGGACAGAATGGCTGAGAATTATGGGGTCCTGATGCATAATGAAATTGTACTCATATATCTATGTATGTATCTGTAAAGCATTAACCCCCTCAATAAAAAAATCATGACAATATTTAATCAAAGAAGTGTGTAATTTAATAAAAGGAATTCTTTCCTACTGGAAACTGTCACTAGATCATCTTTCAACATCACAGAAAATCTATGAAGAATGCCATCTTTTTCATCTTAAAATATTTATTTTTCCTAGATTCAACTGAACACTTTGCCTTTTAATCACACTTTAAAAATAGTAGCAAAAATCTCCTTTTCTATCATTACTTGATTTCTGTGAACAAGAATGTAATGCATTGTGACTTGATGCTCAAAGCATTCAACTCCTAAAATAAACTACATTTCAAACATTTTATGAGCTAAAAACACTAAATAAGACCATATTTTTGTATTGAAGAAGAAAAAAGCATAAGGGATTTAGTTAAATAAGATTGTGAATATAAATTGAACTCATTTTTTTAGTTGCAAGAAAGTTTAACTGAAAAATGGCTGGTGAATATTTTCAGCTACAGCTTGCATATAAAATGTAAACTCAGACATGTAAGGATGCAGAGGTTACACAGGCTCCTGTGCTGAATATGGGATCCAGATCAAATCAAAGGGGGTTACAGTTAACAATATTTATATACTTTCTCCATATTTGGGATCTACTCTCTTCCCTGACCCAGCTTTCTAATCCTTTATGTAACTCTGAAACCATCTCCCCAGACAATAACCTGGGTCCACCTGCATAATATGTCAGGCTCAGGCAAAAACTAGTAAAGTCATAGGCCCTCTGGAATATACCTAAAATAGACCTACTAGATTTTTTCTAAAATGGAGAACCCAATTTTTCACATGCAATATTCCAGCCTTTAGGTTCATGATTAGTCAACATTTTTTTCTGCTTTTTATCTTAACTGTTTTTCATCCACCAGGTTCCAGATGCTACCATGATACTAACCTGATTTCCTTGGGAAGATGACCCCACCATGTGTCTTGGAGCCCTGCTTCCCCAGATGCCTGCACCATTAAGTAAAGAGAAGGAAAGGCTGGGAGTATGGATCCACCTGTCAATACCCATGCTCAGCAGGGAAGCAATTACAGAAACCAGACCTTCGACCTTATGCATCCCACAACGATCCTGGTCCATACACCCAGAGGGATAAAGAATAGGGAAACTATCAAGGGGGAGATAGTATATGGAGCTCTGGGGGTGGGAATTGTGTGGACATGTACCCCTATTATCTTACAGTCTTGCAAATATTCCTATTTAATAAATATAAATTAAAAAGAAAATGGGAGTTGTGGGTAGAATGATTGATGTCTTTATATGAAACAGTGATAAAACAAAATATGTTTTAATAAAAGGAGGTCAATCTTTCAGATAAAATTTCAGCCAAAAAATTAACATTTTTTTTAATTTTAAAAACTGAGCATAATAGCTTACTGCATAAAGTATCTGCAATGTCATGTGTGTGACCCAGGTAGAAATCCTAATAATCCTAATAACACTGGGAGGTACTAGATCAACAGAGAAAGTTCCATTGCTATGATGTCTCTTCTCTTTCCTGCTCTCTGTCTCTCCAATGAAAAAGTGGCCCAGAGCAGTAATCACACTGGAGAGTTCCAAGTCCCCTTCACCACACACACACACACACACACACACACACACACACACACAATATCTTATCACAAGGAGTAAAGAAACTACACATATGGCAAGTGTCTTGTGCATAACCATTTCCCCTAAGAAAGTAAATTTTAACAATTTAATAAATATGTTAGTGTGCAACAAAAGAACACATAAATCCACTGTGGTATGGAAGATTCCTAATTCTGCAAGAAATTCAGATATGGAATTTGAATGAAGAAGTAAATCTGGAAGTCTGAGAAGTGACTCAGCAGCAGAGCACAGAACTTGTATGCATGAGTTCCCAGATACAGTCCCCAACTCCACAGTTATTTAGTAACATGTGGGTAGTAGGGGCTTAATCCTGACCCATGCATGTGTTAATGTGTACATTTAAACAGCTGTGCCATTACCTGCTATACCTCAATTGGCTGATATTTTAATAACCATTATACAGATGCACATTTTTGAGATTTATTTATTTATTTTATCAGAGAACTAGAGCTTTGCTCTAGCATATATAACACTTTGCAAAGGCCTCTGGGGTAGGAGAGGTAGGAAAGAGATGGAGAGGACACTGGACTCCGGGCACATGATGCTAGAAAATGACCAAAATGGGTCTGGATGGTGGCACACCTGGTTGGGAGTACATATTATAATGTACAAGGACCAGAGCTCAAGCCCTGGGTCCCCATTTACAGGGGGAGACCTTTGGGAGTGGTGAAGTAGGGCTGCAAGTGTCTCTCTCTTTCTCTCTTCCTCTCTATCACCCCCTTCCTTCTAGATTTCTGGCTGTCTCTACCCACTAAATAAATAAATAGGATAATATTAAAAAAAAAAAAAAAGAAATGAATGTCTATATATAAGGGAAATGACCTAAATTGGAGATTAGTGTTCTGCAGATACTACTAAGGGGAGATGAGACATCTGCAACAGCTGTTTGCAAGCCATTAATTCCCTCAAACAATATAACAAAAGAAAACTTATTTGTTATGAATTGAGAGAAGCATGCAGGAAAGCATATTAGGGAACTACTCTCTTCCCTGGTCCAGCTTTCTGGTCCTTTTTCCAGACATGACATCATCTCCCCAGAAAATAACTAGGATCCACCTGCATATCAGATGTCAGGCTCAGAACGAAAGGAAAAGAAAACACTAGTATAGTCATGGGCCCTTTGGAATATAACTAAAATAGGCCTACTAACTATCTACAAAACAGAGACCCCCCCAAATCTTCATCTGTACTAATCCAGTCATTAGGTTCATGATTAGTCAACAATGTGTTGGCCTTATATGTTAACTCTTCTTTCAGCCACCAGGTTCCAGATGCTAATTGTGTGACTATGTGAAAGCTTGGTAGAGCTTAGGTAAGCTCTCCCCATCCTTGGATGGAGGTCTGGAAAGACATCCGCTTGTTAGCCTCTCTCCATAGAGATGAGCCAAGAGGGAAAAGTATCCCAGACTCAGCTTTCCCTTGTTAGCCTCTCAAGCTCTCAGAAAGCCTACACCCTCTCTTAGTTGCTCCCTGCTAGCAGCAGGCCACATGGCTGCCTGCTTTAAGGTTCACTCAAAGTTCATATAGTCACCCAAAGTTCACACATCCACCTCACTTTTGATCACAAAGGAGAACACACTCCATCAAACTCCTCCCCAACACCAGATAGTAACCTCAAAACTCCTTATGTATTTTGATATCTATGACTTACATCAAGTTTTGTTTATCTTCTCTCTGTCTCACCTTACTGGTTTAACCCCTATGCTTCTCTCAAATGCCTTTAGATAATTAACCTGCTTGCATCATGGAGAATAACTGTCTTGACTTTTATGTATTGCATCAATTCTTTTCATACCAGCCCCCTACCATAGAGGCAAGCTGACCTTTAAGAAACCTGCAATTTCCGACGTATTTGAAAAATGTTCTTTGTTTAACTTTCTATGTAAACCCAAGCCCACCCTCAAATAAACAAGTGTTTGTACCAGAATGCTCCCCGAGCCCTTTTTCTTTATCACACAGTCATTAGAAATGGTGAGATAGGGCCGGTAAGCTTACCTCCTGGCTAGAGTCATCCCACATGAGCCCCAGCAGCTAAGATGATGCCAACCAGACTTCCTTGGGCAAATGACCCCACCAATATGTCCTGGAGATCCATTTCCCCAGAACCACACCCCATTAGGGAAAGAGAGAGGCAGGCTGGGAGTATGGATCAACCTACCACACCCATCTTCATCAGGGAAGCAATTACAGAAGCCAGGCCTTCCACCTTCTGCACCCCATAATGACCCTGGGTCCATAGTCTCATAGGGATAAAGAAAAGGGAAGCTATCAGGGGAGGGGATGGGATGTGGAGTTCTGGTGGTGGGAACTGTGTGGAGTTGTACCCCTCTTAACCCTTGGTTCTTGTCAGTGTTTCCTTTTTATAAGTAAAAATTATATATAAAAAAGAAAACTTATTTGTGTTGATGATCCCTGTACTAACTATAATTTCTAAATATCTTTTCCCTATTTCTATGTAGAGATGTTCTCCCTCATACACATGACATAATGAGTTTCAGTTTAAATAGCATCTTCTCATAGAAGTTTGCTGAACTGCCTATCTAGACTGGATACTCTGACAAGCTATATTACCCCCACCATCCTATTCAGTTCTCTGGATAGTAATTGCTACACTGTAACTTTTCTCATAGAAAATATAAAGTATGTCTTCACCATTACACCTATTTTCTTCACGAGTGCTTGGCATATAATAGACTACACATGTATGTGCATACAGATACATATCAAGAAAGAAAGCACAAATTGCCTGGCTCTTAATAAAAATAAAATAACCAAGAAAATACCCTCTGGGATAAAGTGCAAGTCATCCTAAGTGGGATGTTTATATCAATACAGGCCCACTTTAATAAAAAAAGAAAGATGCCAAATAAACTAACATCGTAACTGAATTGACTGGAAAAGGCACAACAAAGAGACCAAAACATCAGCAGGAAAGGGAAATAGTTAAAATCTGGGCTGACACCAGTGAAATAGAAACCAAAAAAAAAAAAAATCATTAAAAAGATCAGTGAAGTGGAGAACTGACTTTTCAAAAGGATAAGTATTTGGAGGCTCAACCAAATAAACAAGTGAAATTAAAACACAATTAAACAAATAGGACTACATCAAATTTTTTAAAAAATTCTACACATTGAAAGAAAGCTACACAAAGATAGACAGACACCTCAGCAACTGGGTAAAGATATTTGCATATCGTACATCTGAGATCAGTCATTTGTAAAGAGCTCATATAGTTAAGCAAAATGAAAAAGAATAAACCAATAAAAAGTGGGCAAACTATGAATAAAGTTTTCTCAAGAAGAAATACACATGGCTAGCAGATATTAGGAAATCTTCCACTTACCTCATCATTAGAGAAATGCAAACTAAAACCATACTGGGATTCCATGTCATACACATAAAAGTGGCCTCTATCAATAAAACAAGGACTACATGGAAGCAATCTAAATGCCCAGTGACCAAAGAAATTATAGGACATATACTCAGTGGGGTACTTAACTACTGGGCCACTCAATTTTAAGATGCTGTTGTGTCCTTTGGTACAAGATGGATTCAACTGGAGAGGGTTACACTTGGAGAAATAAGTAAGGAAAAGGTAAGTCAGCTACAGAAATATGTCACCTGTATGTAAGTTTTATGAAACTGAAAATGGGAACTTGCAGAAAGAAAGCAGTCAATCCATCTCTTAAGACATGAGAAAACTATGGTGATTGTAAGGGGTTATGGGGAAGATGGGAACACTAAAGTTTGAGGGCAGGAGTAGTACAGAATTATACCCTTATTATCCTCTAATCTTATAAATCACTAAAACACAAATAATTATCCCTCCCCACCCACCCCAGGTAGATCATATTTTTCGGGCTATTTGGAGTCATCTTCTCTATTTATGTCCCGTCACTGAGAATCTTTTCTTTTACTTAGGGTTTCTCAGGAGCTTGATAAAAGTTAGTATGGCATGAAAAAGTACAAAGGAGCCACCATGCTCCACCAAGTTACAGATGCTACCATGATGCCTACCTGATTTCACTGGACAGAGGGCCTCAGCAATGCCCCACTGGGGAAAGATAGAAACAGACTGGGAGTATGGATCGGCCTGCCCATGTCCAGCAGAGATGCAGCTACAGAAGCCAGAACTTCCATTTCTGCACCCCATAGAGAATTTTGGTCCATACTCCTAAAGGATAAAGAACAAGAAATCTTCCAATGGAGGGGATGGAATGTAGAACGTTGGTGGTGGGAATTGTGTGGAATTGTCCCTTCTTATCCTAGAGACTTGTTGATCACTGTTAAATCAATAAAATAAATGAAAGAAAGAAAGAAAAGAAAGCTTAAAAAAGAAAACAAATGGGGCCAGGTGGTGGGGCACCTGGTTGAGCGCACGTTATAATGTACACAGACCCAGGTTCGAGCCCCCAGTCCCCACCTGCAGGGGAAAAGTTTTGTGAGTGGTGAAGCAGGGCTGAAAGTGACTTTCTCCTTCTCTTTCTTCCCCTACCCTTTTGATTTCTGGCTGTCTCTATCCAATAAACAAGTAAAGATAATTAAAAGTAAATAAAAATAAAATAAATAAAAGAAGTCAAATCTAAAAAAAAAAGAAAGAAAGAAAAAAACCCCACAAAATTTTACATAATGAAAGTTCCAAGTGACATATGCATGGAAAATAAACTTTGAAAAGTTAATGAAAAAAATGTTTTTTAAAAAAGTTAGTATGAAGTTAGATACTACTTGAGGACTGATGACAACTAAAGTTTTCATATCATTAAGGGAAAGTTAGCTTGCTAATGTGCATTCTCAAATATTTTGAAGATTTGTTTTGGCTGTTAATCTCATTTATTTATTTATTTATTTTAAAATATCTTCATTTAGTTATTGGCTAGAGACAGGCAGAAATTGAGAGGAGGAGGGAAAATAGAGAGGGAGAAAGACAGAGACACCTGCAGACCTGCTTCAGCATTCACAAAGCTTTCCCCCTGTAGATGGGGACTGGGGGCTCGAACCCAGGTCATTGTACACTGTAACATGTATGCTCAACCAGGTGTGCCACCACCTGGTCTCTCTATCTATCTATCATCTATTTATCTATCTATCTATCTATCTATCTATCTATCTATCATCTATCTCTCTCTCTCTCTCTCTCTCTCACTGGAGCACTGCTCAGCACTGGCTTATGGTTGTGTGGGGGATTGAACCTGGGACTGTGAAGCTTCAGGCATGAGACTTCCATAACCATCATGCCATCTCCCCCCTCCCTATTATCTCTCTTAATGGCATTTCTTTTTTCTGTTTAATGGTCTTGTTCATCAAGAGAAATAATATAACCCTCCCAATACTCCATTTGGTTTCTTATTCATTTTGATCTGTAATATGGCAGCATTTCAAACAGGACCATTGCAATTATATGAGAAACCTAGCCCTCCAGATAAATCGTACATCCTCAATATACCTTTGCAAGAGTCTCAAAACATTCAAGGAATTATTGCCTCTTGTGAAATTAAAGAAGGTAAAATGGAAGTCTGTTTAATTGGGATGTACGATCTGAAGGTCTACAGGACACCAAGTGTTATCTGCAAGCAGTTCATGTTTTCACCCACCTCTTTATGTAACCCTTTATGTATATACACTCAGAGGGAGGGAAAGAACATGAAAACTACTCTTAAGTTTTATCTTCTGTAGCTGAATGATTCACTGCTTTGTTTTCCAGCAGCTTGCACTGAAATTTCATTTTGAAAAGTTGAGAGATGAAAAATGATCTCTTGAATTAAAAAGTAGGGCAATGAGGTGAAAAGGGAGTGCATGCAAGATACATGAAGTTATAAAACAGACACGGGAATTATAAATGTATACTCTTTTCTCCCTATACAAGTTCATTTGTCAGCAGGGAAAACTCTTTTGAGTGAGGAAGATTATTTTTGCTGAATATATGCACAGTGTGAATAATAAGTCATTTAGATCAAGGTTATACGTTGTCTTTATGCAATTACTCTCTTCTGTATTTGTCAGACTTAAGAAAGCTGATTGTAAGCAGTTCTGAACTGTTACTTTGTTGCAATTATATACTCCTTTGACAACGCATAATAATTTATTTTACAGGGAAGGTGTTTCTGGATTACTTTGTGGGATTTATAGTTTAATAGGGAGAAATAATTAACTGAACAGATACAAGGGAGAATAATGCATGCGAGTTTGCATTCTGAAGGAAACCTCCTCATTTAAAGGTTGATGCATGTGATGTAAGTTCTTCTGAACTGCATTGTACCGGTTTATGGACACCTGGTCACACTACTGACCCAAAAAATGGAAGTTTCATTTTGATCTGTCTCCTTACTTAATGAGATTGGTTCTGGGAAGAAAGACAGGTGGTATCTTCCTTCCTTCCCTCCTTCCCTCCTTCCCTCCTTCCTTCCTTCCTTCCTTCCTTCCTTCCTTCCTTCCTTTCTTTTTTAGCAAACAAAAATAAATAAAACTAAAATAAAATATAAAAATAAAAGAATGAATGTTGATGCAGAAATAGTGAAATTATGCATACATGAGACCGTGGCATTGGGGGAAATGTCTAAAAACTGATTTAGTAATCCAGACAGTCCACATGGAAAAATCAACTGTGATTATAAGAACTGCTTAGTTCTACACATCAGGTGATCATTAACATTAGAGAATAGATTTTTGATTTATACTCTGTAGGCCCTGATAATTTGACAATTATCCTCTAACACTGAATTAGAACGTGATAAATAGTGGTAACAAATTCCTTTCAGATGATCATTTTATTAGATACTGTAGAACACTAGGAAACTCAAATGAGTTAAAATATGAAAAGTGAGGAAATGGAAGGACATATTTTGTAGAATCTCATTCTTGTTTGTAAATATATTGTAAATAGAACATGTTAATGTATTTTATTGTGACAGCTTTCATATATATATTATTTCTCAGTTTTGTTTATAAATATGAGGGCAGTTGTTTATTCTTGGTTCTTGGACACCACATTTTACATTATTAATGTGTGTTGAAAAGTTTAATTTCTTTGATTGTTTGTGTAGGTATAAAATTGAACATATCTTTTCTAAAATATCACAAGTTCGGCAAGTTAATGGTGTTTTATTAGCATATAAGGCATTCACGTAGAAAATGACTCTACCATGATGCCAACCCAACCTCCTTGGGCAGAAGACTCACCATTTGTCTTGAAGCCCCACCTCCCCAGTCCCCTGCCCCACTAAGGAAAGAGAGAGACAGGCTGGGAGTATGGATTGACCTGCCAACGCCCATGTTCAGTGGAGAAGCAATTACAGAAGCCAGACTTTCCACCTTCTGCACCCCATAATGATCCTGGGTCCATAATTCCAACTCTCTACAGTGGAACTGAAGGGTTGACTAATCACTGCATATACTAAACTGATTATCTGCTGAAAAGCACTGTACCAGTCCATCCAGGTAAAAATGATGCATCAATACGCGGGGAATTCTGGAGCAAATTAAAGGGATAAAGAATAGGGAAGCTATAAAGTGAGGGAATTGGATATGGAGGTCTGGGGGTGGGCACTGTGTGAAAATTTATCCCTCTTATCCTATATTCTTGTCAATATTTCCATTTTATAAATAAATAAAAATAAAGTGACTCCTTTGAGGGACTGGTTAAGCACACACATCGCCAAGCTCAAGGATCAGAGTTAGAACTCCTGCTCTCTGCCTGCAAGGAAACCACCTTACTAGTGGTGAAACGGGTGTCTTTCTTTTTTCTTAAATACTTTTATTTTTTTCATATTATCTTTATTTATTTATTGGATAAAGCCAGAGATAAATTGAGAGAAAGAGGAAGATAGAGAGGCAGAGAGACACCTGCAGCACTTTGGCCCTTGTGAAGCTCTCCCCCTGCAGGTGGGGATGGAGGGCTTAAACCTTGGTCTTGGAGCATTATAACATGTGTGCTCAACCAGCTGTGCCACCAGCCAGCCCCGCAGGTGTCTTCCTATCTCCCCTTTCTTTTATTCTCCCTCTATTCTGTCAAGTAAAAATAAAACAGAAAGGAAAACAGTAAAGGGAAAAATGGCCTCTAGGAGCTGTTGGTTTGTACTTGCCAGCACCGAGCCCCAATGATAACCTTGGTGACAAAATAAATAAATAAATAAATAAATAAGTAAATAAATTGCTCTAAAGATTCAAATGACTGTGTTAATTTGCTCCAGAATTTCCCGTGTATTGATGCATCATTTTTACCTGGATGGACTGGTACAGTGCTTTTCAGCAGCAATCAGTTTAGTATATGCATGCAAGTTTGCATTCTGAAGGAAACCTCCTCATTTAAAGGTTGATGCATGTGATGTAAGTTCTTCTGAACTGCATTGTACCGGTTTATGGACACCTGGTCACACTACTGACCCAAAAAATGGAAGTTTCATTTTGATCTGTTTCCTTACTTAATGAGATTGGTTCTGGGAAGAAAGACAGGTGGTATCTTCCTTCCTTCCCTCCTTCCTTCCCTCTCTCCCTCCCTCCCTCCTTCCTTCCTTCCTTCCTTCCTTCCTTCCTTCCTTCCTTCCTTCCGTTCTTTCTTTTTTTAGCAAACAAAAATAAATAAAACTAAAATAAAAAATAAAATATAAAAATAAAAGAATGAATGTTGATGCATAAATAGTGAAATTATGCATACATGAGACCGTGGCATTGGGGGAAATGTCTAAAAACTGATTTAGTAATCCAGACAGTCCACATGGAAAAATCAACTGTCGACACTTCAGTTCCACTGTAGGGAGTTGAAGGTAGGACACAAACCTTTGGTGGCAGGGATTGTGTGAATGTATTCTCCTATTAACTTACAGTCTTATCAAAATTTATTTTTGCATTAACAATAAAAATGCCAGGAAATTGCAAGGCAACTTACAGTATTGTTAAAAGTATTCAAACATGCTATGTTAGGACACATTTTTTTCTGTTTTCCCCTTCAATTGTAATGCTGTTAAAATGACACACTGACATGTCCTGTATTCCTTCACAAAAATTATTCAAAATAATCATGCAATACTCTTTTTTATGTATACACTAGGAATAAATGGCAAATTTACCAATCCTTTAATAATTTCTTTTTTTAAATTTTTTAATATTTATTTTATTTATTTATTCCCTTTTATTGCCCTCCTTTAATAATTTCTTTGTTTAGCTTTTTTTTACAGAAGTGAAATAACTTTTTGTCTCTTTAGTTTTTACATTTACAAGTAATCTTTAAAAAAAAAAGAAGTAATCTTTAACTTTTTTTTTTCTCTTGGCATCCATATATGGGCATGAAATATTGGATACTAGCCTCTAGATTCCAAATTTGGGTGAAAATATCATTAATAGTGGTAACAGTGTGCTTGTTTAGTGCTCAAACTTCAATGCTTTCTTTTTTAGTGTTGGAATCTAGGGACTTTTTCCCCTTCTTTGGGAATGTTTTTGTGCTTTTATATGTGTTTTTATTATGTTTCATCCAATATTTCAGTTTTTGTGTACTATATCTCAACATATCAGCACTTTTTGTGGTCTGTGTGTTTTAATTAGTGATGGAGAATGAACCCAGGGCCTCATGTATTTGAATATTGCTGAAGAGCCTCCCCACTCTTAAGTTTCATTCTATATTTTTTGAAAGAGAGAGTGAGCAGGGTGGTGGCACACCTGGTTAAGTGCATATATTGCACTGGGCAAGGACCCAGGTTCACACCCCCAGTCTCCACTTGTAGGGGGAAAACTTCTCCAGTGGTGAAATAGAGCGGCAGGTGTCTCTCAAGCTCTCTTACTATCTCCCGTTTCCTCTCAATTTCCAGCTATCTTTAGCCACTGAATAAAGATAATAAAATTAAGAGAGAGGAAGAGGAGAGGAGAGGCAAGAGGAGAGAGACACAAAAATACTGCTTCATCACATAGGAAGCTTTCTTGGGGTTCTCCATGATGCTCCTGTTGATCTGAGGATTAAGCACTGCAGTCTCATAATAGTACGTTTACATGTTGTTTTTTCATCTTGGAGTGGACCTCTCCACATTAGGTTTTGAAGTATCCATCCATCATTATGTATATCAAAGAAAGAAAGACAAGACACTCCCTGGGAGCAACTAATGTAATCTAGTGGGTGAGAATGACCTCAGGAAGGTAAATATGGTTGTTTTGCTGAGAGCAGTTAATACATGATAATTCTAGTCCTGAAGATTTATGTGGGATTTGTCAGGTGAAGGGTATATGAAGCATTCAGCTTTTACCTTAAAAGCACTCTATCCCCAGTTTTAAATTCTGTCCACTCATACAAGGCAATAAATTCCAACCAGCACAAATATTTGTATTCTCCCCGGCAAGACCTGATTTCTCTAACCGGTCACTGCTTCAGTATTCTGAACCTTATAACACAGGGCAACTTAGTTTTCCAGCTCATGGTTGCTACCTTTGAGTGCACAGGTTTTAATGACATTCACCAGAATATCTCTAAAAGAAACATACCAAGTCCAAGGTTGGAGGTCCCTTGTCATTGCACCTATTAGGATTTTTTCAGCTGCTTACTTTCACTTAGAAAGTGCCTCCCACATCTTTGTGTAAAAGAATAGTAAGAAAAAGGGAAAAAAAGTCTCTTGACTGACAATGAACAAAAGGAAAATAATGTCCTTTATTTGTGGAGCTAGTTTCATTATAGTCACTTAACCTAAAGTTACATTTTTCCAAGAACCTATGGACAATATAAAGATTTATCATATTCCCAGAAATAAGTATAGCAGGTTCTGAAAAATACTTGAGTTGATGAGGAAATGAATGATGAGTGTGTGAATAAATGATTGGCAAAGCTTTTTCAGTCACAGCAAAAGATTTATTGTGTGTTTCTGACAAGCATACCATGATTGGTGACTGAAATGAGTTTGGATACCCACCTGCTTTAATAAAAAGATATTTAAAATTGCAGGTCAGTAAATAACCCCCCACAATATCTAAAAAAATTACTAGATGGGAGAGACTCTTGGGCCCCCATATTATATTCCTGTCACTTAGTTTCATCTTACAATATGATATATCTTAATTTTTAAAATATATTTGAAGTTTCTGTCTTATATGACTTTGACTCCGGATTAGTTTTTAGAAGATTGTTAATTCTGCCCAGGACACATTCATTTCTGGGGCCATTTAGGTCAAACCTGAGGATTTTTCTATCCAGGAATTGGATCCTATTTGCTATCTATTTCAACACATGTGTCAGCATCTTATTCCCTAAATGTGCCATTGTATTCACCTATGATTCTGTTGGTTCTTGAAATTGATTGACACTGTTGTCTGATGGATCAGAAATCCCTGATTCCCATTGGGATATCTGAAAAACAACCTAATAGCTCGTCAAGGGAACCTCAGCAGACCCTGAGGTCTGACTGCAATATAATTAGGAAAAGTAGATAGATTAGCCTTAATTATCTAAATATGTCAATAATTCTTACTCATTCATATCACATTGTATCTGCTAACATTGGTGTTATATTTATGGTTTATATTTACCTATTAATCGACAGCATCTTTAAAAAAACTATAGCTTAGTGCTTAAATATATTTTATTTCTTATCTACATATAGTAAATAATTTTCTTCAGTCATTTATTTCTATAAGGCTATTTAATTTTATGCTGGAGAGGACTCAAAATATAATAACTCACTTTAATTTTATCTTCATAACACAGCAATGTATTTTGAAATGTTTAGTCTTAAAATGTGGTGCTTAAAATGCCTATTACATAAAAGTATTGAAGATTAAATGGTAGTAGAAAGCAGAGAGAATATGTTAATTTTAATGATGCAATTAAACCTTTATTTACTATATGTGACATCATTCTGATCTAATTTCTTGATTTTTTAATGCATATTGCCAAAACATGAAATGATTTCAGAGTTCAAAAAAGATGTGAATAAATTCTAGGTTGCTCTTTATGTGAAGCTGTACTTTCTCAAAGGGAGTACTAACTATTAGTTGATGTGCATTTCTTTTGGCACAATCTCTTATAAACAAAGTCATTTTTCATAAGACAGTCTTTAACTTTCTCTCTATAAGATGTCAACATTTCATTGTTAGTGGAAGTTATACATTAACATAGAAGCATGTCTCACACAAAATAAGTGTTGTAGGTATGGCTGCTAAATTTAACATTAATGATCTTTCTCATGAACAATTCATTACAGTGGTTTGGAAGGTGACACAATGGATAAATTCTTCTCCAGCATGAGGTCTTGAGTTCAATCCTGGCAGCCCATGTACCACAGTGATATCTGGTTCTCTCTCTCTCTCTCTCTCTCTCTCTTTCTCTATCTCTCTCTCTTTCTCTCTCTCTCCTCGTATCCCTGACATAAAAATTATTTTTTAAAACCAATTCATTATAAAACTTCCATTTCCAATTTGAAGAGAGGTAATGCTGTTCCCATAAATTTACAGCTTTGAAAATCAACATCATTCAATAAAAGGTGATCTCAGTGCCTTTGCAGTAGATGAACTTAAGGTTCAGCCTTTCCATTTCCTGCATGTAATGTGCTGAGTTAAATATTTGATTCAAAAGTTGATTTGAGAAGAATTGATATCCTTACATGGGTTTGATTTTTTTTTTTTCTGTCTAAGACATAAGACATTTAATTCCAGATCTTTTGTTAGGTCTATATGTAGAAAGCAAAGGATCTTTTAAAAAATATTTCTTACATGTGTCTTGTAGTAGAATAAATATATTCTAGTTGTATTGCTATTTGAACTATATTGCACCTGCCCAACACACACACACACACACACACACACACACACACACACACACACACACACACTTCTTGTATTGATTTGAATTTTTCAAGATTTATTCTTTTGGGCCAGGTGGTGACTTATCTGGTTAAGCACACATGCTCAAAGGATCTGAGTTCAAAGCAGAGACAGAAATGAATTAGGGGGGGGGGGGCAGATAATAAGAGAGAAAGAAATACATCTGCAGTATCATCTTAGGGTAAAAAGAAGTTAGAAACCCACCTCCATGTTAATTATCAAATGCAAACAAAAATCACTGAAGTCATAGGCCCCAAGAAATATACTTAAAATAGACTTCCTGGCTCTGTCTAACCTAAAATCTTTATTCTTATCCGTTTATTCTTACTTTTTAGTCTTGCTATATGTCCCTACCACCTTTCAGTCACCAAGTTGCAGATGCTACAATTCTATCCTGATGTCTCTAAACAGACAACCTCTCCAGTGTGTCCCAGAATCTCACCTCCCCAGAGCCCTACCCAACGAAGGAAAGACAAACATCCTGGGGGTATGGATCCAGTGCCAACACCCATGTACAGCAGAAAATCAATTACAAAAGCCAGAACTCCCATCTTCTGCACCCCAAAAAGAACCTTTGGTCCATACTGCCAGAGGGGAAGATATGTCAGGAAAAGATGATTAGAGGTCTCTGAACCCCAATTCCATCAGGAACCTGAGAGAGAAGAAGGAAAGAAAAAGGAAGAGCCCTCAGAAGTAGCACTAGGTGTAGGTGTGAGTTAGAAAGGAAGAGAAGGAGGGGCCTGGGAGGTGGCGCAAAGCGCAGGGACCAGCTTAGGGATCCCAGTTCCAGCCCCCGGCTCCCCACTTGCAGGGGAGTCGCTTCACAGGTGGTGAAGCAGGTCTGCAGGTGTCCATCTTTCTCTCCCCCCTCTGTCTTCCCCTCCCCTCTCCATTTCACTCTGTCCTATTCAACAACAGTGACAGCAATAACAACAACAATGATAAACAACAAGGGCAACAAAAGGGAAAAAATAGCCTCCACGAGCAGTGGATTCATAGTGCAGGCACTCAGCCACCATAAAAACCCTGGAGGCAAAAAATAGAAAATACATAAATATAGATAGATAGATACAGAAATAAAAGTCAAAACATATCTATGACCTTGGGATAACTACTGTAGTTTCCAATGGAAGGAATGTGGACACAGAACTCTGGTGGCGGAAAAGGTTTGGAATTTAACCACTGTTGTCTTGTAATTTTGTAAATAAATATTAAATCCCTAATAAAACCTGGAAAAAAAGAATATGCATAGTTTAGTAGATAATTTTGTCAGTATGACATTATGCAACTGCATAATTTATCAGATAAAATTTCATCTGTTTTCATTATTTTGGGAGAAATCTTTATGTTGACTATGTTGCATTTAACTAACACATTTTCTTTAAACTTTGATTTTTAAATATTTATTTATTTATTTTGAGAGATAGAGAGTCTGGTAGGCAGAGTAGTGTCCTGAGCAACACTATTTAAGAAAAAAAAAATTATCTCTTTTACACTTTTTGACTGTGCCAAACATGGACATTATGAGATGTCTGATAACTAGTCCGTTCTTAAAGCATTTAGTATTTATCCTCACTGCTCCATTCTTCTTGTTTCTTACCTATAGTAAGAATGATTCCTTCAAGTCCCTATCGAGTGAGACAGTGGAGCATGTATTGAACATCTGCTATTCGTCAGCTCTCCTGCTAGTGCTGGAATGAAGAACAATGAGGAATGTACTTATATCACACAGAGGAGGCATTCCTACAATTGTAGAAAGTACAGATATTTGCATCGCTTTAATGTATTCACTCTTCTTCTTAACCCAACTGAATCTGTTCAGATGTCACTGACAAACTAACTCATCAGCCCACTTCATTTTAGAGAAGTTGGTTCCATCTTCACTTAGAATCATGATAGATGATTTGCTTAAATCATCAAGTGCACACTACTTTTTCAGCTACTGAAACACCCATCATTCAGAATTTCAGAAAGGGCTGTATTGAATGGGAGAGGTTCCCGCCTATTGAATGTAAGGAATAAGGAGAAAATTATCATGTGCTACTTAAAGCTCTGCGATTTTACATGTCCCCAAGGATCTCCTTTTCACCCCTTTTCTACTCACTGGCCACATGTGTCTGTACTCACTTGTGGCTTACTGAGTATTGGAAGAAATCCTGATTCTGTTTTGCTGAGTTTTCAGTGACTTTTTTTGTTTTGTTCTGTTGTTGTTGTTCTTAGTTTCAGAGGAGAGCTATTAAAACAGCTCCTACTCCATAGCCATGCCTCTAGAAGTCCCCAAATTGTTCTAAATGTTCATGAGAATATGTTTGGGGATCACGATCGGGCAGTCAGGTTATGCACACATTGTACAAAGTGCAAGGACTCATGGAAGGATCCCAGTTCGAGTCCCTAGCTCCTCACCTACAGAGGCACCACTTCACAAGTGGTGAAGCAGGTCTGCAGGTGTTTATCTTTCTCTCTCCCTATCTACCTCTCCTCTTTCAATTTCTCTCTGATCTATCCAATAACAATTTTTTAAAAAAAAGGAAAAAAATGACTGCCAGGAGCAGTGAATTTCTAGTGTGGGCAATGAGCCTCGATGATGACCCAGGAGGAAGAAAGAACCTGTTTGTATTTCTTATTACTGTATTTACATATTTGCATCTTTCTGAGACTGGGGGTTCCTGCTCTTTTTTCAGATAGATAAAGAGAGAAAGAGACAGAAAGACAAATAGGGAAATGAAAAGACAGAACATCATAGCATAATCTTTTTTAAAAATTATCTTTATTTATTGGGTAGAGACAGCCAGAAATCAAAAGGGAAAGGAGAGATAGGGAGAGAGAAAGAGAGACACCTACAGACCTGCTGTACAACTTGCAAAGCATCCTCCCTGCAGGTGAGGACAGGGGGCTCACACCCGACCCTTGCTCATGGTGACATGTATGCTTAACCAGGTGCACCACCACCTGCCCCCTACACAGTCTTTCTCCAATGCACGCAATGGAGGCTGGGCTTGAACTTCAGTCTCATGCTTATCTTAGCAAATAATTTTCCATGTGAAACATCTTGCTGACCCTACTTCCAAAACTTTCAATATATTTTTTTTTATTTTTAATTTTAGCATTATAGTAGAAAACCCTCATGGCAAAAGAACATATCACAATGAAGGAAAAGTCTGAGTAAATTCTCTGTTAGATTCTTCAAAATAAATTCCAAGGAGCACAACACTTTGATTTGAAAACGTTATTTTGCAAAAGTTGTTCTCTACTCAGTTCTTTTTTTAAATTTATTTATTTATTTCCTTTTGTTGCCCTATTGTTGTAGTTATTATTGCTGTTGTTATTGATGTCATCATTGTTGGATACGGCAGAGAGAAATGGAGAGAAGAGGGGAAGACAAAGAGGGGGAGAGAAAGAGAGAGACCTGCAGACCTGCTTCACTGCCTGTGAAGTGACTCCCCTGCAGGTGGGGAGCCAGGGCTTGAACCGGGATCCTTAACACCAGTCCTTGTGCTTTGCGCCACCTGTGCTTAACCGGCTGCACTACCGCCCGACTCCCTTTACTCAATTCTTTATAAGTATCCAAAGAATCACATTTACAGAGAGCCAAAGAAAGTTTTCAGATATGTAAAGGATGAACAGTAGAATGAATATTTTGGTTTCCATCATGTTTATTTCCACCCAGACGGCATTTTCACCTTAATGTTCCTCCAGCATGAATTTGCAGTCAAAGACGAGGCAAGTTTGCAAGAGGAAAGCCAGAGTTCTGTCGCAGAGCAGTAGTTATGTTGAGAGAGCAAACTCTTGATGATAACAAACTTGGATTTTAGCTGAATAACCCTTAAAGTGTTTTTCCTTTGTTAGCACATTAAGAAGAGATTCAAAATTAATATATATATATATATATATACATATATATATGTTTTTTAAATAAGATATTCAAATAGTGAAATGATTAATAGCATATATTCTAGGGGACATATGCAAAAAAAACAAAATGATATGTAAGTTGATGTGAAAACAAAAGCTATTTTTCTGTGTAGCAGTACTGTGAATAGTCAATGATAATTCTTGGGCATTTTTCCTGGATGATAGACTAAATTTTCACAGTACTATACAATATAATATCAGATATAAGTTAATAAAAATAGGTAGGTATGAAGGAAGGTAATGTGTGCTGTTATTATGACAGTGTCTTATGAAAAACTCTTTTATGTTTTGTCTCTGCTATAGTAGAAGGTCAGATGGAAAATTCAGATCCCATGCTTTCTATCTTGTATTCATTATCACACGTTCATTAAGTGACAAGAACAGTGCCAGAGGCAAATTAAGTCCTCTAATGCTTGGATATATGTGTAAGCAGAATGAAAAGCATGTAGTGATTTAAATGATATTTTCTGCTATAATGCCTTTTACAGATGATTTAAATGATATTTTCTGCTATAATGCTTTTTACAGATGGCATTCACATATGCAATATACTGTTCTGGATATTTTCTTATGTTACCATGCAAAAAATATGTTCAAGAAACTAAAAACTCAACAATGATTAACAATTAATGATTGTAGCAAACGTTAATAAGTCAAATAAGAGATAAGAGAGCCTTCCGATAATGTACAAATATCTAGTGTTTCTTGCATCTCAGTGTTATTCACTATAAATTGTATATGTTTGATAAAGCAGAACTTTCAATTCATTTCATTTTCCTTAGAATAATTTGATATTTGGTTATCAGTGAAGAAGATTTTTCTCCGTAGCTTACAATTAACTTCAGAATGTCACTGCTGAACACTACCTTCGCATGATACTTATGACAGTGCAGCCCAGTTTTTCTTCCTTATAGACCCATGAATTGCATTTGAATTAGCAGAATTCTTGATTTTTAGTTTAGTGCCTGACTATGTCCTGTTTTAATGGTCTTGACCTCAGGAGTTGATAGTTCTCAAATTATAATCCAAATGTTTTGACCTTACTATCACTGAAAATATATATGAAATGGAAGGAAAATTTAGCCCTCAATTTTCTGATTCATTGACTCATCAAACTACCTTATTAAAGCTACTTCATATTCAGGATATTTCTTAACAAATGATTTCCAGCTTATTTCATAGTCCCAGGAAGTTGGCACTTGCTAACCCAACCCAATACCAAAACCACTCTTCTCTATGCATATTTCCAAGCTTGTACTGACTTTGTATTGTTACAATTATTGAGGAAGTAGACCTTCATGAGCTATTTTTACCAACCTATGCACCCTCAACTTCCATGTACGTTTTAAAGCAATAATTTCCATCTTCATCCAGTGTCTTGAAAGAAGGAACCTAATATTTATTTGATTACTTTGAGTCAATGCAGTCTACAAGATTGTTTATGTCTTACAACTTTTCAAAGTATGTGTTAACACACCTTGCCCACACCAACATATCAATGTCTTCATCACAGACCACTGATCCCTTTCCCGTGCTGCAGCTGTCTTCTTCCTACCCTCTTGGAAATCACAGATCTTCATTCAGAGACTTAGGGTTTGTTGACATTGGATTTTATTGGCTTCCTTGTTTCTTTATACCCTATCTATTTTTATGCTCTCTTTAAAACCAGAATACTGACATTATTTAATCATTTTTATGTTAATGATAATGTTTCCTTTTTCATATAAAACAGTATGACTTTTTTTTCTTGCTTATTCAATATAAATAAAAGTAGACTGATATGAGTGGTATATGCACACACAAAGAAGTCTTATTTACCTAGAGTTAGCAGAAAAAAATATGATGGTCACTTGACAACATGTTAAATCCAAATTGAAAATAAAATGATGAAAATAAATTAAATAAAATGAAAGAAATATTCTGGGTCACTGGACTGAGGTGACCTGAAAGGAGTAGGAATATAAATTTATGTATAAAGAAGAGAAGTCGTAATTTTATGATGTGAAAATCCATAGAACTTTCATGTAAATTCTTAGGATATATGAGAAGAATGATGAAATGAGACAACCATGGTAAACCTTCAATTTACCAAGGCACTATAGACTATAAAGGCCATGGTTTTCTTCAAATCAATTGTAAGTAGACCAGATAAACTTTGCACATATATTAAATAACTAGTAGTTAAGAAACAAATTAATAAAACAAAAACAATGCAACAACAACAACAAAAACATGAGATCTAAGAGGTGGGTAGGCAGATCAATACAAGGAATGGAAGGGAAAAAATTCCAGGAAATTGGAGAAATAAAATATTAACAGGGCACTCATTTAAGAGGCAGAGAGAAAGTTTACCATACAGGGCATCTGCAGTGTCATGCACTCCACCCAGGTTCAAACCCCAACTACCACAGTAGTAATGCCATGGCTTCTGAGGAAGCTCTAATACTGTATCTTTCCTAATATCTCTTTCTGGATTAAAAAACAAAATAATTGGTCTGGACCAGTGAAACTGTGCATGAGTGAGGCCCCAGTTATACACACACACACACACACACACACACACTCGCACACATTTTAGGGGAAAAAGGAGTTTTTTCACCCTATTGGTAGAATACTAACTGCTGGAGTCATAATGGAGAATAGTAAAGAGGAGAATCTTTAAATACATGAAAATGAAAATACCTTTTGATCTAGCAATATCCCTCTTAGTCATTTATCTAAAAGACATGAAAAACTAATTTGAGGGGACATCTGCACTCCAATATTCATAGCTGCATTTTTTCCTATAGTCAAAGAATGGAATAATTCTAAATGCCCACCAATGAATGACTGGATAAAGAAGTTATGGGACATGCCTCCATGTTAGCTATCAAGCTCAAGCAAGAATTACTAAAGGCCTGGATATCTAGAAACATATCTAAAATAGACAGCAAGCTTCTTTTCACCCTAGGGTAACTATTCTCATTTACTCTATTCCTAGTCTTTGGTTCCTGTTTATTAAGCATTTTGCCCTGCCTTATGTCTTACTTTTAGCTACAAAGTTTCAAATATTACTAACTGTCGGGCTGGCTTCGCGAGCGGGAGACAGACAACCAGGGACTCATGGCTGGGTTGTATGCAGTATCTCTTTATTCATGCAGAATACAGTGCTATCTAAGCCAAGCTATTCTTCTTCTAGAGTTTGCCCTTCTTCTGTAGCCAGTCAACAGTGTCAGGTTGAGCCTGATGTAAAGTTTCGAGACCTCCTTTGAATCTGGAGAGGTGGCAGTCGTTGACTATGTGGGTCATAGTCTGTCTGGAGCCACAGGGGCAGTTCGGGTCGTCTCTGGCTCCCCAGCGATGGAACATAGCGGCACACCAGCCATGGCCTGTTCGATAGCGATTGAGGAGGGCCCAATCATAACGTGCTAGGTCAAAGCCGGGTGGACGCTTGCAGGGCTCTGTGATGAGGTGTTTGTTCTTTACCTCAGCTGACTTCCAACTCTGTTTCCAAGAGACTGGAACAGAGAAGTTCAGTGTAGGCATAGGGGACCAGATTGGGTGACGAGACATCAAGCGTTGGACAGGGTGGGCGAAGATATCCGCGTATATTGGCAGGTCCAGTCGAGCGTAGACGTGGGAAATGAATTAGATGATGCTGCATCCTGACGAATATCTGGAGGGGCAATGTTGCTAAGAACTGGCAGCCATGGAACTGGGGTGGAATGGATGGTTCCAGAAATTATCCTCATGGAGGAATATAATTTGGAATCAACCAAGTGGACATGGGGGCTACGGAACCATACTGGGGCACAGTATTCTGCAGTGGAATAGCATAATGCCAGAGACGATGATCATAGTGTGGAAGCGCTCGCGCCCCATGAGGAGCTGGCCAGTCTTGCAATGATGTGATTCCTCGCGCCCACCTTTGCTGCAGTTTTTATGAGATGTTCGTGAAATGACAGAGTGCGATCGAGAGTAACACCAAGATAGACTGGCTGTGCTAAAACTAAACTAAACTGAAAACTCACAAACCTGTCCTTATATGTACTTGCCAAGTAGGGTGTAAACATGATGTGACATAGAGAGGGTGGAGAGAAAAGTGACTGGTGAAAATCAGGGTGTGACAAGGAGAGGGGGTGGAGAAGGTGAGAATTCTACCACAGAGCCACCAATGCCCTGGAGGGAGGGTGGTGCTTAGTTAGTGATTTATGTAAATAGACCGCAGCTTTGAGTGGGATCAAACCAATGCCATACAGGCATGCTGGTGCTTAGTTAAGCAGGTTTAGAGACAGAAGACGGGGGAGCTGGCATACTACCCAACATCTCCCCCTTTCTTTTTAACTATTGACCATAGTATCAGGAGTGTGGGGTGAACAGAAATCTATATCACACAGGCATTTTCAAAAGAACTGGCATACGACATGGAGGAACAAAATAGGAGAGCATCAAGAACCAGTGTGATGCCAAGGGGAGGCCTTAGGGGACGTTTCCTGCCTCAAAGAGCAAGGCCTAGCAGGCGAAAGAGCATTTTTTGCCTCTGGGGGCATCTATTGCCTCTGGGGGTGCTTCATGCCTCTGTGGGCATCTCTTGCCTAAAAGGGCATTTCCTGCCCCTGTGGGCATGACCTAGTAAGGAGGGGGAGTTCATGACTCTGGGGACAGAGCCTGCAGGTGAGGGGACATGGCCTATAAAGTCCCAAGGCAGCTGGCTGCAGTCAGTCTTTGAGAAACCCAGTAGAGTAAAGGGAAGCTGTTGTAAAGTTGTATAAAGTGTCCAAGAGGTGT
Source organism: Erinaceus europaeus (assembly GCF_950295315.1). NCBI lineage: Eukaryota > Metazoa > Chordata > Mammalia > Eulipotyphla > Erinaceidae > Erinaceus > Erinaceus europaeus. Next base: position 93,610,910 of record NC_080175.1, read on the forward strand.
ACCAGTAAGTCCGATGGACGTGTCAGTCAAAAGCAGATAACCACAGAAGAAATTCCAGGGGATGAAACACTGTACGTCTGCCTAGATGGAGAATGTCAGCCACTGGAATTCCGCTTTTCTGTAGTGAGCTTTGGAGTCTGTGAATCTGTTTCTTCAGGTCGTGCCAGGTCACATCACTGGTTTCTGGGAGTACGCTGTTGTCATGCCATCTTGTGGGCAATGTCAGAGAACAGGGGTCAAAATGGATTTCTGGGAATTTCATTTGAGCAGATGCTTTTTCATGTGAAGACTTGACAGCTGAAATTCACTTACTTGTCAAACAAAACTTGTAGCAGATTAGAAGTTTACTGTAATTGATAACTCCATTATAATTGGAAGTCCTTTCTAGTATGATTTCAAAGTTGTTAAAACAGTTTAAACTCAATAAATGTGGAAAGGTAAACAGAAGAACCATGGTTAGAAGTCTCAGGCTTGAGAATCATTAACATAATCATTGCACTATCTGCCTCACCCATAACTCATACTGTTTTCAGGATTGAATGTTTCAGAATTATGCCAAGACATAAAAAAAGAAATCAAAGGAGGAAAAAACAATTTTTTGGATTGTTTCTGGATGTCTCTAGAAATCATGGCTGTGTCCAACATTTTTTTTAAGTCAATGTCATACAAAAATTCAGTCATTCAAATAACTCTCTTATGAAAAGCAACTTGAACCAGATTATCCAGATCTCACCATGTAGCATCATGAGTCCCTGGAGGGTGTCCTAGTCCAAAAAGCTCCTCGAAATTCCATTTAGGGTGCTTCTGACTGTTCCTGCAGAATTGCAGGCACCCATTTTTAAAAGTGTCTTCCCGGGAGTCGGGCGGTGGCTCAGTGGGTTAAGCGCACGTGGCGCAAATCGCCAGGACCTGTGTAAGGATCCCGGTTCGAGCCCCCGGCTCCCCACCTGCAGGGGAGTCGCTTCATAGGCGGTGAAGCAGGTCTGCAGGTGTCTGTCTTTCTCTCCCCCTCTGTCTACCTCTCCTCTCTCCATTTCTCTCTGTCCTATCCAACCACGACGACGACATCAATAGCTAACAATAATAAATACAACAATAAAAAAAAAACAAGGGCAACAAAAGGGAATAAATAAATATTTAAAAAAAAAAAAAGTGTCTTCCCATCGAAGAAAGAATCCAATCAGGAGGGTAGAACTAACAACGTGTTTCCATTCTTGGGGACTGCCAGGGTACTGGAAAATGCTTCTCAAATTAAAGTAGTCCTTCTCAGTGGGAAACATGCGAGAAGAAGTCCAGAAAGTCCCAGGGGAAATCTCTGTGCATATCCCAAGCTCAATGACGGTCATAAAGAACCAAATTGTGGCCCGGAGCAAAATGTAGTCCTTCTCCTCGGGAAACATGGGAGAGGGAATCCAGAAAGCCCAAGGAGAAATCTCCGTGCATCTTCCAAGTTCTATGATCATGGTCATAAGAAACCAAAGTTCCCAGTCAGGGAACCAAAGTGTGGCCCAGAGCAACATGTTCCAGAGACAGATTAACTGTCTCATGATCAAACAGTAGAGACTTTGGCAAACCTCTTCATAAGTAGAAAGGCAACCCATGGCGGATGAGTAGCCAGGTTTACTTATCTGGGGGATTGGTGGGTTAGGTCCCACGTTGGTGCCAGTCCCTGTTTCAGGTGCCATTATGTTGGGCAGAGCTTCATTGATGGGATACAGATGACCAGGGACTCATGACTGAGCTGTAGGCAGTATCTCTTTATTCACGTGGAATGCAGCACAATCTAAGCCAAGCTATGCTAAATCTAAACTAAACTGAAAATTCACAAACCTGTCCTTATACGTACTTGCCAAGTAGGGTGTAAACAGGATGTGATGTAGAGAGGGTGGAGTGAAAAGAGAGTGGTAGAAAATCAGGGTATGACAAGGAGAGGGGGCAGAACAGGCAAGAATTTTACCACAGAACCACCAATGTCCTGGAGGGAGGGTGGTGCTTAGTTAGTGATTTATGTAAAATGACTGCAGCTTTGAGTGGGATCAAACCAATGCCATACAGGCATGCCGGTGCTTAGTTAAGCAGGATTAGAGATAGAAGCCGAGGGAGCTGGCATACTACCCAACAACTAACATCCCATCCTGACCTCCCTAGGCAGATGCCCTTACCAAAGTGTCCTGGAACCTCATATCTTCAGAGTCCTACCCTACTAGGGAAAGGTAACAGGTTGGGGGTATGGATGTATCCATGCCTAGCAGAGAAGCATTTATAGAAACCAGAACTGCTTCCTTCTGTACAACAAAAGAATTTTTGTCTGTACTCCCAAAAGGGGAAATGTTAGGAGATGACCAGAGAGCTCTGAACCCCAATTCCCCAGGGACCCAAAATGTTTGTCACTAGGAGTCTTTGTTTTTATATCATCACTGAATAGAAATAGAATCTGGAAAACATCAGAGTAAATCAGGCACTGTTTTGTTTAACTAAGAGGGATAAGAGAAAGGAAAGGTCACTCAGAAATAATAATAGATGTAGGTGTGATTCAGAAAGGAAGTAAAGACAAAATTGTAGAAGTGGATAAAACTGGGATTATAGGTATTATATATATAATAGAAAAGTTTAAATATATATTAAACCTTATCTGTGACCTTAAGATAACTACTGCAGTTTCTTCTGGAGAGGGAGGGAAACACAGATCTCTGGTGGTGGGTATGGTCTTGAATTACATACCCATTATCTTATAATTTTGTAATTACTAATAAAAAAAACATTCAAGATAGAAATTAAGTGTATGACATTATTAAAATAAAATAAAAGTAAGAAAAGAAGTTATGGGATATATACCTAGTAGAGTACTATTCAGCAATTAAAAATACTATATTGTGTACATTTGGATCAAGTAAATGGAATTGGATATTACTGTGCTTACTGAAGTAAGTAAGGAAGTGAAAGACAAGTGCTGGATGGTTTAATGGGTATGTGAAACATATAGAATTGAAATATACTAAATTATATAAAATTGCAAATCCAAAACAAAATAATATGAGAAACAGCCAATACAATGTCAAAGAACTAGTGAGAACTATGGTGGTTATGCTTTGGGAGATGGTGGAACAGAACTTTGATGGTCAGAGTGATGTGGAATTATAAATCCTATTATTTTATAATCCCAGGTGTAAGACTGCAAAATGACTGACACCCAAACACATTATTGTAAAAATATCAAGACTCAATGACAAAGCAAACATATTGCAGGCTGCTAAAGAAAGGAAAGAAGTTACACGCAAATGTAGAGTCATCAGGATTTCATCAGATTTCTCTTCATAAACCCTAGAGGCAAGGAGAGAGTGAAATGACATACTTAAAGTACTAAAAGGGAATTCAAACCACAGATCTTGTATCCTGCACAATTGTCCTTCAAATATGAAGGAAAAATAAAGATTTTCACAAAAATTCAAGAGTTAAAGAAAATTTGCCACCATCAACCTTACCTTGCAAGGATTACTGAAAGAAATTCCTCAAGAAGAGAAGCAAAAGAATACATGCTCTAAGTGAGGTAAACAGAAGTAGACTAGAACTAAGTACCCATCCAAAACATGAAAGAGCAATAAAATAGGAAAGGGAAGGGGGTTAATAAATAGAGTGGTTCTATCAAATATCATTTAATCAAGACTAATGTTAAAAATACCTTTTTAGATATAATCTGTTTGTTATTACACTTATGATAAAGACAATACAAAACAAGGAACTGATCTATAGAAATTACAAGAGAAGCCATTGAGGACTCATCATAGAAACCCATCCACATAAAATGACAGGTAGAAACAAATGGGCAATTAATAACTATTTAAAACAACCTCATAATGAAAACCAGAATTGATTTAAGTAAATGACATATATAACAATAATCATTTTAAATGTGAATCGCCTAAATTCACCTTTCAAAAGACATAGAGCAGCTAAGTGCCTACTCTAAAATTCCTGCTTATTAAATATCTTGTCTTGATTTCCATATTACTGCCTTTTAGCCACCAAACCCAGATGATACTATGATTTCATCCTTACTTCCCTGAGAGGATTATCTCACCAATACTTCCTGTAATCTCACCTTGAGAGCCCTACTCCACTAGGGAAAGACAGAAACAGGCTGGCGGTATAGATTGACCTGCCAATGTCCATGTCCAGAAGAGAAGCAATTATAGAAACCAGAATTCCCACCTTTCTGCACCCCCCAAAAAATTTTGTCCATACTTCCAGAGGATAAAATTAGATTAAATGAACCCGAGGACTCTGTACCCCCATCCCACCAGGACCTTAAGCATTTGTCACAATGAATACTGTTCTTATACCAGCAGTGAAAGGGAGATGCATCTGGAAAACAACAGAGAAAATCAAGCACTATTTCTCTTATCTAAGAGACAACAAGAATAAAGGAAAGACACCCAGAAGTAGTAAGAGGTGTAAGACTTAGAAAAAAGTGAAGACTGGACCATTTTAAAAATGGGGAATATATATAGACATAGATTGAAAGATGATAGATAGATAGATAGATAGATAGATAGATAGATAGATAGATAGATAAGATAGATAGGGAATCAGCCCATAGCAGTGATCTTGGGAGAACTACTGCAAGGTCCAATGGAGGGGATGAGACACAGAACTCAGGTGGTGAGAACCATATGGAATGTATCATACCCCTATTATCTTACAATTTTGTAAATGAATATCAAATTTATAAAAATAAATTTAAGAAAAGTTAAAAATAAAAGTACTCATATTGACATTGATAGGTACTATATACAAAGCACCAATATTCCCTTGGTATAAACTGTTAGATTAACTAATTATACAAATAAAAAATATTCAAATGAATAATATATTGCTATGTGTTTTTTTAATACATGAATAGTCATACACACAGAGATAAGTGAGATCTTGCTTTTGTTGAAATGTCTTGATTAAAATTAAACAAATAGCCATTTAAATGCAAAATAACTGGAAATGTTTTTGTCATAATTGTAGGGGAATTCCAAATTATAATGCACTTTAGTAAAGAGAAAGTGAAAACCAAGATTAAAATATTAAGATTAAGTAATTTAGTCATCATAATCCAGATAGAGAACAAAAAATAAGCATGAAAATTCCAGGAATTGAATAAAATTACACTTTTTATAACCACAGTAGAAACTCAAAATATAAGATTCAGTTGTATCAGCTCAATGAAGTCAATTTATTTTTTATTTATGGTATTGGAGGTGAGAGATAAAGATGAAAACATGAGCAATAGGAATGAGAGATAAAAGTACAGGGTTATATTTTTCAAGTTTTCTTGAGTATGCCACAGTTGGACAAATGTAAACAGATACGTACTTTCATATGTAAACATTTGTTAACTTAAAGATTAAAAGAACACAGTGCAAGGCTACATTTAGTGTATGAGAAAAGAAAGAAATTATCTGTGACACTCAGCATGGCTTGGGATGAGAAATTCATTTAAAAAACTTAAAATCTTATTCTCATATTTCTAACCTAAGTCTAAGAAAAAGATGTCATTATTTTTGTCTGTTAACTACAAGGTTTGTTTAAATAAGCTTCCAAACACCAGTGGCAAGAGTGAATCAGAATGAATTCTTTTTTCCCTTTATTATAATTAATTTTAATATTTCTTTATTTATTGTTAATGGATAGAAATAGAGAAATCAAGAGAGGAGGGGGAGACAGAGAGAGAGACAGACACTTGAAGCCCTGCTTCACCGCTTGTGGAGCTTTCCTCCTGTAGGTGGGGACCAGGGGCTTGACACAAGGTCCTTGTGCACTGGCACATGTGCACTTAAGCAGATGTGCCACTGCCTGGCCCTGTCTATTATTATTATTATTATTATTATTTCACTTTTGTTGCCCTAGTTGTTTTATTGTTGTAGTTAATGATGGTGTCATTGTTGGATAGGACAGAGAGAAATGGAGAGAGGAGGGGAAGAGAGAGAGGAGGAGAGTTAGACACCTGCAGACCTGCTTCACTGCTTATGAAGTGATTTCCCTGCAGGTGGGGAGCTGGGGGCTGGAACCAGGATCCTTATGTCAGTCCTTGCACTTTGTGCCATATGCGATTAACCCTCTGCGCTACCGCTTGACTCCATATTATTATTTTTTAATGAGAGTTTATGGTACAGTTGCTGGCACATGGCATAATTTCTCATCCCATCAAGATAGATGTCTGCCAAACACTCTAAACCCAAAATTAGGTTCATCATCATGTAGTAGGACTTAAAAGTACCCCATCCATCCTTGACCTCAAATTTAACATGATTCTTTACTTAACATGCTTGCTGGGCCTTAAATCCAGCCCCCCCTGCTCTGCTTACACAATCATTGTTTTGCCTGAAAGATCTCCACCACTTTTTCCCCTCAGGGTATTGCTAATTCAGTTAAAACCATTGCAACAATTGCTAAGGCCACTTTCACCTTCCCAGCATGCCTTTTGCCTCTCTCAACCCCCTTTCCTAGCCATTTCCATTCTGGACTTGCCACTTCCCTCTTTACCCTATATAATCCTGCTGCTGTTCCAATTTCGCCCCCTTTGTCTTCCGCTTCCTAACCCAGAGAAGACCTGGATAAGGGCTGGTGGGCATAGTGGGAGGCAGCCATTTTGCTAGCTCCACATGGCCTGAACCATTGTGCTCACACCCAACTTTGGGGCATCCATGTGAATAAAGATTTTCATTCCCATTCAGCCACGAGTTCCTTCTCTCTCCCCCACAACACAACCCAACAATGCTTCCCTCATGCTTCATCAAAGATGAGGTAACTTCATCATTTCTATAAATATTTTTATTGGGGAGATTAATGGTTTACATTAAATACAATTGTTGATGTATGTATAAAATTTCCTGATTTTCTGCAAAATACTCCTAGTCTCCAGCGTAAGTCCTCCTCCATCACCATGCACCAGGACCTTAAATCCATCCCTGCTAGCCCTGATTCCTTTACTTTGGTGCAATATAGCAAAACCCAGTATAAGTTCTGCTTTGTGTTTCCCCTTTTGTTGTTATTTCTCAACTTCTTTCCATGAATGAGATAATCCCATATTCATCCTTCACTTTCTAGCTTATCTCACTTAACATGATTCTTTAAAGCTCAATCCAAGATGAGAGGAAGAAGGTAAATTTGTCACTCTTAATAACTGAGTAGGATCCCATTGTGTGTATAGACCACAATTTTCTCAGCCACTCATCTGTTGTTGGACACCTGGGTTACTTCCAGGTTTTAGCTACTACAAATTGTGGTGCCATGAGCACAGGTATACACAGATCTTTTTGGAGTGAGTGTATTTGAATCCCTAGGATATATCCCCAGGAGAGGAACTGGTGAGTCATAGGATTTCTGGAATCAGAAAACACTCAGAATTGCCAAAATCAATTTAGAGGATATTTTCAGCAAAACTGCCTGCTACTGGAAAAAAAAAAAGACACAGTAACCAGTGGAATAGATTTGAGAGCTCGGTAATAAGCACCCACACTTATGGATATCTCACTTTTGACAAGGGGGCCCAAACTATAACATGGAAGAATGACTCTTCAACAAATGATTAGTTTGAAAATGTAGAAAATTAAAACTGAACTGCTCTGTCTCACCACGGCAAAAGAAAACTCCAAATGGATAAAGGATTTGGATGTTTAAACAGAAACAATCAAATATTTAGAGGAAAACATTGGTTGAATTCCTTTTGGTCTAAATTTCAAACACATCTTCAATGACTCAAATTTATTGGAAAGGAAAATAATATAAACCAATGGAACTACATCAAACTGGAAAGTTTCTACAAATCAAGGTAAACCACCACCCAAATAGGGAGATTCCTTATAGAATGAGAGATTTCTTTAAGCCAAACATAAGACAATAGGTCAATAACTAACATATTCAAAAAATGCTCACTAAACTCAACAACAGCAACAACAAACCAAAAAAATAAACAAATCATCCAAACATGGGGATAGGTTATGGAGAGAATAATCACCAAATAAGAGATACAAAGGTCCAATAGCTACATGAAAAAAAATTCAAAGCCACTGAGTACTAGATAAAAGCAAATAAAGACAACAATGAGATGTCACTTAACTTCTCTTTTTTAAAAAAAAATATAAAATGGAAACATTGACAAGACCATAGGATAAGAGGGATACATTTCTACACATTGCCCAGCCCCAGAGTCCCATATATGATCACCTCACTTGATAGCTTCCCTATTCTTTATCCCTCTGGGAGCATGGACCCAGGATCATTATGGGATGCAGAAGGTGGAAGGTCTGGCTTCTGTAATTGCTTCTCCACTGAGCATGGGCATTGGCAGGTTGATTCATACTCCCAGCCTGTCTCTCTCTTTCCCTAGTGGGACAGGGATCTGGGGGAGGAGGGGTTCCAGGACACATGGAGGAGTCCTCTGCCCAGGGAAGTCAGGTTGGCATCTTGGTAGTATCTGGAACCTGGTGGCTGAAAAAAAGTTAAGATATAAAGCAGAACAAATTGTCGAATAATCATGGACCTAACACTGGAATATTGAAGGTGAAGATTTAGGGTCTCAGTTTTGTAAAAAAGCTAGTAGGTCTGTTTTAGGTAAATTCCAGAAGGTCCATGACTTAACTAGTTTTCAGAACCAAATAATTAGTGGTGGGATGTCCTTTAAAAGAAAAAGTGTTGAGCAATTAATGTCCACATTTATGAAAAATGAACCACTACCATGGAATGTAGCAAAGCATGCATGGCTCCATATTACAGTAATTGTTTACATATATGCATTTGCATCTATTCAGAATATAACAACACTTATTTTGACAGTGAACTTATAAAACAAATACTGAAGGACTGAAGGCAACACTATGTTATTATTCTAGGGGTAGTAACTATAAGAAGCAGTGTCTCAAAAATCCCAGCTGGAAAAGAGGTTGAAATTATTAGACTCAAGAGCATTGGGAGTGGTGCCTATGAGATGCCATGGCGAGGCTCATTCTTACATGGAGTGTCGCATGGGCAAAGGGGTCTACTGTCAAATGGTTCTCTGTAGATGAATGTTTGCTGAAGTTACAATGAAAGGAAAGGAAAGGAACATAAATCAAAAAAAAAAAATCAATTCTTAGGAGCCGGGCAGTATCACAGTGGGTTAAGTGCAGGTGACACAAAGCACAAGGACTGGTGCAAGGACAGGCTTAAGGATCCAGGTTTGAGCCTCTGGCTCCCCACATGCAGGGGAATCACTTCACAGGTGGTGAAGCAGGTCTATAGGTGTCTTTCTCTCTCCCTCTCTGTCTTCCCCTTCTCTCTCCATTTCTCTCTGTCCTATCCAACAATGACAACAACAAGGGCAACAAAAAGGAATAAATAAGTAAAAAACAAACAAACAAAAAGTCAATTCTTTCTTCCTTCCCATTCCCTTTTATTTCCACCTATAATCTGTCTGACAAAGTTCTATCAGTCAAGTTAGACACTTGGTTTTTAGAGTCACAGTTTCAGGACTGCAGAAAAAGGGTAGATTTTAAACTAATGAACCACTGATTAACAGCCAGAATATTTAGTGACGGTAACATCAGTTATGCTGGAGAGAATATTTAACAATGTTTATGTATATCTATATCTAGAGATAGTTATTAGAACTATGCACATCTAAGTGAATATTACCTTCATTCATATTACACTTGATCCTATTTCATCTCTCATCATTTTCTTTAGATATTGTTGTCTTATATTAAGTTCTTTTCATTAAAATCAAAGAATTCTGAAATCATGATCTACTTAGTTGGACATGTGTGGAGGCTATGATACGTTTGTTTAGATTATTGTCATTATATTTATTATTATGTTTACTATTACTATTCTGAAGTGTAAGAAACTTGTGGGAGAGATGTTTGGGTTCATCATTTTCCTTAATGTGTTTTTAAAATTTTTATTATCTTTTATTTATTTATTGGATAGAAACAGCCAGAAATTGAGAGGAAACGGGAGAAAGAGGGGGAGAGAGACAGAGACACATGCAGCACTGCTTCACATCTTGATAAGCTTCCTCCCGACAGGTGAGGACTGGGGGCTTGAACCTGGGTCCTTGCATGGTAACATGTGCGCTCAACCAGGTGCGCTACCACACAGCCTCTCCTTTAACATTTTTCTGTTCTTTAATTGTTCTACTTTAAAAAGAAAATGCTCTATAATCATCTTTTCTTATACTTAGGCTTGGCAAAGACAGCGGAACATGCAGAATGTAATGGTCAGAGACAAAATCTATTTGTGCCACTGACCTGGAATTCCTCACTGTAATGTCATGTATGGATAATTTAATATAAAAAACTAAGCAGTGGAGTTTCTCTGAAAACATTTCTTACATTTAGCTTATTTGAACAGAAACGTTTTCAGGAGTTATTGTTTTCCCCTAAATTTATTCTGGTTATTAAAATAAAAAAACTTCATGAATTTAAAAGTACATAGTTTTCAGGGGCCAGGCAAGGACCAGAGTAAGGATCCCAGTTCAAGCCCCAGGCTCCCCACCTGCAGGGGGGTCGCCTCACAGGAGGTGAAGCAGGTCTGCAGGTGTCTGTCTTTCTCTCCGCCTCTCTGTCTTCCTCTCCTCTCTCTATTTCTCTCTGTCCTATCCAACAAAAAAAATGGAAAAAGTAGCTTCAGGAGCAGTGGATTTACAGTGCAGTCATTGAGCTCCAGTGATAAACCTGGAGGCAAAAAACAAACAAATATAGTTTTCATTCAATTATTCACATATTCACACATGATTTTTCCCCCAAGAACTTCCAGAATTCTGTTTCTGAAATACTAAAATATTTGCACGACTGTAGTATCAGTCTTACTAATAGTTTTGAATATGCAAGAGAGAGAGAGAGGGAGAGGGAGAGGAAACTAAGGTTTTATTATGATAAATATATTCTGAATTCCATCAGGAGCAATGTAGCAATCTTGATAAGCCTGCATAAGTAATTTGTTTTTGAAAATTCACTGGCAGTGGAAAAGTTTAATGTGGAGTCTCACCACAACTAATTATATGTATTAGCTGTGTTGAGTAGTTTGCTAGCCCAGATAACCTTTAAACTTTGGCTGTAATGGCAATTTACTTAATGGAGGGGCCTAATAGAAATATTGAAACAAATGTACATCCTTAGGCTTACTGAGATTAAATAGGGAAGTCAGAAGACATGAATGCACTACGCACATGTACTGACAGAAAACCATGCCATTTTAATGATTCATAATTTCTAATTAGCCATGATTATTCTGAGTGGTTGTGGATATACATTTTAATTGTATCACACACTGTAATTTGCAATTTCCGCAGACATGCTGATGAAGAGGTAGCCGTATTGCAAAGTCATCATTTAAGTATTTGTGGAATGGGAAGCTTTAAGAATGATAAATATCTGCAGCTTGATTGTACTTTCTATTGATCTCTGAAGTCAATTTCTCTGAGTCACATAGATGCCTGATCTCCTCTGTAGCAGTATCTTGGTGGGGTTCTGGAGCACAAAACCCTGTTCTCAGTGGATGGAGGAGATGATATAGTACTTTGTGTTTTCAGCCTGCAGACCAGCTTCACCACTTGTAAAGCGACTCCCCACATGTGGGGAGCCTGGGGCTCGAACCAGAATCCTTGCGCAGGTCTGTGTGCTTTGTGCCATGTGTGCTTAACCCACTGCGCTACCACCCAGCCCCCTATTCTGTCTCTTCTCAGTAGCCCTCATATTCACTGATTGGATACAGACTATACTTTCCAGTATTTTTGAAAGAAAAGAGTCTTCATTTTGAGGTGGAATTGCAAGACTATATTCTGTTGGGCAGAACCATATGCTCTTCAACAACTGTTTATGAAGCATTAACCATTATCATTAAATTATACTTGATTTTTTTTATATATGACAGAGAAAAATTGAGAGAGAAGGAAGAGGCAGAGAGGGAAAGATACCTGCTGTACTACCTTACCTGTTGTTTTGCGCGGGCTATGTTGTTTTCGCCGGGCTGGCTTCGCGGGTGGGTAACAGACGACCAGGGACTCATGGTTGAGTTGTAGGCAGTATCTCTTTATTCATGCAGGACACAGCACAATCTATACCAAGCTAAGCTAAACTCAAGGTACACTAAAACTCACAATGCTATCTTTATATATACTTGCCAAGTAGGGTGGAAACAGGATGTGACATAGAGAGGGTGGAGAGAAAAGTAACTGGCGAAAATCAGAGTGTGACAAGGAGCAGGCGAGAATCCTATCACTGAACCACCAATGTCCTGGAGGGAGGGTGGTGCTTGTTAACAGTTGTTATGTAAATAGAATGCACTGGTTATGTAAATAGAATGCAGTGGTTATGTAAATAGAATAGTGTTAAGCAGGGGGGATTTAAACCAAATGAAACAGAAGGGGTTTCATGCATACCAACACTCACCTTTGGTGAAGCTTCTCTCTGCAGGTGGGAACTTGGGCTTTGAACCTGGACCCAACTGCATGGTAACATAGGTTGTTGGTATGCATGAGACCCCTTCTGTTTCATTTGGTTTAAATCCCCCCTGCTTAACACTATTCTATTTACATAACCACTTCATTCTATTTACATAACCACTGCTAACAAGTTCCACCCTCCCTCCAGGGCATTTGTGGTTCAGTGATAGGATTCTCACCTAATCTGCCCCCTCTTTGTCACACTCTGATTTTCACCAGTCACTTTTCTCTCCACCCTCTCTATGTCACATCCTGTTTCCACCCTACTTCGCAAGTATATATAAAGACAGCATTGTGAGTTTTACAGTACCTTTAGTTTAGCTCAGCTCGGCTTAGATTGTGCTGCGTCCTGCATGAATAAAGAGATACTGCCTACAGCTCAACCATGAGTCCCTGGTCGTCTGTTACCCGCCCGTGAAGCCAGCCCAGCAAAAACAACATAACCCATCGAAAACAACAATAGGTGCCACCACCCAGCCCCCTACTGCCAAAATAACTCTGAGGGGAAAAAATCAACAAGGATGGGAGAATCAGATTTTCAGACTCAAACTTATACTATGAAGTTATAGTAAACAAAATAGTATGATAATAGAACAAAAGGAGAGACTGATCAATCAATTAAGAACTCAGAAATAAAAGCTTAGGTATATTTATAGTTAATATACAAAAAAAAGCTATGAGTATAAAATGGAGAAAGAAAAGTCTCTGTAATAAATCATATTGAGAAATCTAGGCACAAACATGCTATGTAACAAAGGTGTATCAGCATTTCACATCATGCACTAAGATGATTCAAAAATTTCAAAGAGTTGAATGTAAAGCCTGAAACCATAAAATACAAAGGAAAAAATTAGCAAACCATAAATAATATTGATTTCAGAGATATACCTAGAGCTTTAACACTAACAAAAGAAACAAGAGCAAAAGTAAATATATGGGACTTTTAAAAAGTCAAAATGAAGACAACCATCACCAAAACAAAAAAGCATCCTACCAGGAATACCAAAGGAGACCACCTGGAACCACAACAAGACAGGACTAGAACAACTTCAGGAAGCCACCAAATCACCAGTGAGTGCAAATGCATGTGGCTCATGGACAGAGAGGAGCCTAGGGAGAGATTAAGTGGCTGGTAACAGTCTGACAGTTTAACAGTTGAGACACCACCTCAGGTCTGTTTTACCAAAAAGGGGATGGCTGAAGGGAGGAGAGGACTCCCCTGAGACTCACCAAATGCAACTGTGAGTCTCTATTGCTACTGCCCTCAGATTCTGGAGCAGAGGCAGGGAAGCCCTGTGCTGACAACAGGGGTCAGAGAACTAATCAGGAAACTCAGGAGAAGATCTATAATGTAGGGGACTAGTGTCGAGGCTGTGAGAGTCTCTTTTCATAACCACTGTATTATCTCTGTCCCACCCTGCTTGATCTCTTGGTTAGGAGTCAGTGATTAAGCTAAGAAGCCTACTTACAGTTTTAAAGCCCTCAGGCTCCCATTGCCTACATGGAAGAAAAAGAACAAAAGAGGCTTTTAAGCCACTGTGTTCCAACTCAGGGATAAAAAGAATATTGAAACAACTGTCAATTTCTACAACTGTAAATTTTTCAATTCCCTTACTTAGACACAAGTTAATCCAGGCAAGAGTGATCAGTAATTTGAAAAGTACTAAGAGAGGGAACTCATAACATACTATATAAAATGGCTAAACCAACAAGAAAAAATATTGGAGAAACCAGGACAAGAGTACAGCTAAAAGACCCCCAAAGGCTGAAGCACAAAATAATGAGGTCAACATGCAAAGGTCAGTTAAGGAAATAATCACAGGAATGAGCAAAGAGTTTAAAAGAATTGTCACCAGAAATGCAGAAATAACAAATGAGACTCTGGAAGAAAACACTAATTATCTCAAGGTTATTGGAGAGCTGAAAGCTGAAACAGCTGGGCTAAGAACACAACTAGTTGTGCAAGCTAAAACAATGTCAGAACAGGGTAACAAAGTAGGTGAACTCCAGAAAACAGTAGAGGGGAGAGACAATAGAATAAATGAGGATGAAGACAGAATTATTAAGATTGACAATGAAATAGAGACAACTCAAAAAGAAATAAGAGATCTCAAAAAGATATTAAGAGATATTGAAAACAACAGAGACCTATGAGATGACTTCAAAAGAAATAATATAAGCATTATTGGCTTAGTAGAGGAAGAAAGAGAGGGAGGGGAAGAAAGCATTCTTCAGGACATAATTGAGGAGAACTTCCCTACTCTAGACAACATAAAAGACATAAAGGTTCAAGAATTCCAGAGGGTCCCAAACAGAATTATCCCAGACATAAAGACACCGAGAAACATCATATTTAGAATGGAAAGGAATAAGGATAAAGTAAGTATCCTGAAGGCTGCAAGAGAAAAACAGTCACCTACAGAGGAAAACCCATACGATTAGCTGCAGACTTCTCCACACAAACACTACTGGCCAGAAGAAAATGGCAAGATATCTATCAAGTGCTCAATGAGAAAGGCTTCCAACCAAGACTACTGTATCCTGCTAGACTGTCATTCAGATTAGATGGAGGCATAAAAAAACTTCTCAGACAAGCAACAGTTGAAATAATCAACTATCACCAAGCCTGCCCTGAAAGAAGTTTTGAAAGGTCTCTTATAAACAGTCTGACCACCATAAATAGTCCATATATCAGAACATTCTAAAACTCTACAAGAATGGCGTTAAAATATCTTCAATCTTTGATAACAATAAATGTCAATGGCCTTAATTCACCTATTAAAAGGCACAGATTAGGAAGATGGATCAAAAGGCACAACCCAAAAATATGCTGTCTACAGGAAACCCACTTAACTCAACAAGACAAACACAGACTCAAAGTGAAAGGATTGAAAACTATCATACAAGCCAATGGCCCACCAAAAAGGGCAGGAACAGCTATTTATATCTGACATGATAGACTTTAAAATAAATGAAATTTAAAAAGATATGTATAGACACTACTTAATGCTCAGTGGATCAATCAAAAGGACTTAACAATTATTAACACCTATGCACCCAATGAGAAGCCATCTAAATACATCAAACATCTACTGAAAACGCTACAGCAATATATTAACAGCAACACATAGTAGGAGACTTCAACATGCCACTCTCTCAACTTGACAGATCATCTAGGCAGAAAATCAATAAAGATATGAGGGAGCTAATTGAGAAAATAGACAAACTAGAACTATTGGACATTTTCAGAGTCATTCACCCCAAGAAACTGGAATACACATTTTACTCAAGTCCAGATGAGTCATTCTCAAGGAAAGACCATATGTTAGGCCACAAAGACAGCATCAGTAAATTCAAGAGCATTGAAATCATCCCAAGCATCTTCTCAGACCACAATAGAATAGTCCCAAAATGTGGACGCTCAACAGTACACTACTTAACAACTACTGGGTCAAAGAGGAAACAAAGGAAGAAGTCAAAATGTTTTGAATGTTCAATGAAAACTAAGACACAAGTTATCAAAATATTTGGGACACAGCTAATGCAGTACTGAGAGGGAATTTCATAGCCATACAAGCACACATTAGGGAACAAGGAAAAGCACAAATAAACAGCCTGATTGCACATCTTAAATACCTAGAAGAAGAACAAAGGAACCCTAAAGCAACCAGAAGGACAAAAATCACTAGTACTTTATCAGGTTTGCCATCTCATCTCACAGACCCTCATCATCACTTATTATCACAGTATGCAAGTCAAGACAACACTGAGATACTGCCTCCCACTTGGAAGAATGGTCTACATTAAAAATATCAGAAATAACAAGTGCTGGCAAGAAAAAAATGGAGAAAAGGATACTCTCAGACATTCTTAGTAGGAATGTAATGGAAATGTTACATTTTCTATAGAAACTGCATAGAAATCTCCCCAAAATATGAAGAAAAAAAATACAACTTCAATACGATCCAATATGATTCTCTTATCATCTTATGATCTTATTCTCTTATGATCCAATATGATTCTCTTTTGATCTTATGATCTTCAATATGATCCAGCAATTCTTCTCTTTGATATTTACCCAAGGAATAAAAAAATACTAATTTAAAAATTACCTTTCAAATATCTGTTGTTCATTGCAGTGCTCTTTATAATAGCTAAGATTTGGAAACCACTCAAATGCCCAATGACAGAGGAGTGGATAAGGAAGCTGTGATGCATATGCATTGTGGGATATGACTGAGTTTTAAGATGAGCTCTTGCTTTTCTTACAGTAGGGGTGGACATGCAGGGGATTATGCTAAGTGGAACAAGTCAGAAGAAGAAAGCAAAATACCAGATTAACTCACTCATGTGCGACTTCAGAAACAAGGTTAAGGAAGGTTACAGGGTGAAGTAAAAGCAAGCCCACAGTCTATGTTTACTCATCTGAGATTACTAACATGTGTAGGGGGGATGTGTCAGAGGGCAGAGAACAGGACATCCTACATTGGAAGGAGTGTTAATTTGGGGATGAGTGATATCTGCTAATACACTTGGGGAATATATGAAGTTGTGCTTCTGAGACAATGGTATTTTCTCAACATATAGATAAATTTTAAGTAAGTTAGCAATAAACAACTAAACTTTAATCTCTAACTACACATGCATATATGTGTCTACGTGGATATGGGGAAACATATAGATAGATATTTATAATACATCTAATTATATTCATTTGCTTGAGTCAACAGATAGCAGGACAATTTTCAGCATCACGTTATACATAACTATTTTCCTTCAATAACAGTCGTCAAGAACTGCTTTATTATTTTAAAAAATATTGCTATGTTATTATAATTTATATCACTTAAATTATATACTATAACATACTGTAGTATATATAATTTACTATAGCTATAATTAATATAACTTCTTCTAGCATTTGCCATTAATATAACTAATACATATAGCTAAAGTAATATAGCTGTAATTCACAGCTATCACTCACCATCAATTTCTACAGATTTTTTTAATTACAGTGTTCCCAGTGGATAGTAGAACATTATACTATAATAGATTCCACTGAAAATCTTTTTCAGTAAGATTTATTATGGAGTAAATTTTCTGGATAAATCAAATTCCCAACTGGTACTACTGATGAAATTGATTCTACAAAAACTGTTTGCATGTGGAATGGATCCCCTCCAAATTTGCATTGCCTCTAAATACAGTATTAGGCAGTGGCAGATGAACAGCTGTTTCTCAAATTTGGGTCATCTTGAGAAATACATGAAGAAATTGATCTATGGCAGGTTCTGAAACCTTTACTTTAATCAAATGTCTTGTGCAATTTCAGAACCAGGGAAGTATAGTGGTGTAAAGTGACGTGCAGGATATTTAAAAGAGAGTGGTCAGTGCTTTTCAGACTTAATAGAGTCATTCTTTTTTGGGATTGTAGTCATTGCTTTTACAAATCAAGGAAATTAAAGGCAGGCTACATGAATAAAAATAGATTCGAAATAGTCAACCCTGACCTCACCAATGTCTGGGAGCCCCACCTCTGCCCCGCTGGGGAAAGATAGAGAAAAGCTGGGGGTACGGATCCACCATGTCCATCAGAGAAGCAATTGCAGAAGCCAGACTTTTTTTATTTATAAAAGAAAAACATCAACAAGACCATATATAAAAAAAGAAATAGGCAACCCATATCCGTGATCTTGAGAGAACTAACAAGTTTCTAATGGAGGGAGTGGGGAGATAGAAATCTGATGGTGGAAAGGTGTGGAATTGAATCCTTGTTGTCACATAATTTTGTAAATCATTACCAAATTGTTAATAAAAATACATACAAAAATAGAACACTAGAAGATGCAAGCTTCATAAACCATTTCTACTAAATAAAGCTGACACATTTTTAAATAATGAGAACAAAAATATAATTGCCAAGAATTATAGCTGTAATTCAAACCTCAAAACAATAACCATGTAGCTTTACTTCTTTTTTTCAAATTTTATTAAATATTTATTTATTTATTTATTCCCTTTCGTTGCTCTTGGTTTTTTTTTTTTATTGTTGTAGTCATTATTATTATTGATGTCATCATTGTTGTTGTATAGGACAGAGAGAATTGGAGAGAGGAGGGGAAGACAGAGAGGGGGAGAGAAAGAGACACCTACAGACCTGCTTCACCACTGTGAAGTGACTGCCCTGCAGGTGGGGAGCCGGGGGCTCGAACCTGGATCCTTACACTGATCCTTGCTCTTTGTGCCATGTGCACTTAACCTGCTGTGCTACCACCCAACTCCCGTAGCTTTACTTCTGAAGCTCAACATTTTAAGACAATTGTGTGGAATTGATAGTACAAAAGAGAAATTATACATTTTTCCAAACCATAGGCAGCATAGAAACGAATATAACTTTAAAGACTGTCTAGGATTCTTTGATGACAGTTAAAGCAGATACATCAATTTGTAGAGGCCAGAAAAGAAGAAAGAATGAAACAAGATTTTTTTTTTCTTTTGTTAGTGGTGGGGTCATAAGATAGACTATGAAAATACAATTTAATCACAAAATTGATAAGTGATCTTTATTGGTAATAAAAAGAAATACACCAGAAGACACTACTCATGATTGAACCCTGATACAAAATTCCTTTAATCTACCCCTTCTTTTGTCTCTCTACAGTTCATAGTTATAACATCCATTCCAAACATTAATTTGCACTTTACTTTGGTTACGCACCACTGAGATTTTTTATACTTCTTCCTTCCATCTAGGTCTCAAAATGTCCTTGAAGAATTCCTAGAATTCCATTTCCTTATCTTCTTATCAACTATCTATATAGTCTCTCAAATTTAGAATTATGTAGAGATGCCAAAGATGATCATTTTTAGAAAATATATTTTACTTATTTATTTTATGGACCCAGCACTATTCCACTGCACAACTTACTTATGTATTAATGAAAGATAAATACAGATGGAAAGGTATAGAATGAGAGAAGGAGAGAAAAGGAAACTGCTCAGCTCTGGATTATGCTGGAGCTGGGGACTGAACCTGGGACATTTGAGTCTCAAGCATGAAAATCTGGTGTACAGCCACTATGCTGTCTCCTCAACCCCTAAAGATAACCATTATACACAATTTTCCCCCAAACATTCAAAACTTCCCTTACCTGTCATTTTATAAATAAGTTATTATTTTTGCATTAGTTATCATCAGAATATCATATACCTTTAATCATTTTTTTCTTAATAACTGTTAACTCTGGCTACACTGGATACAATAGCAGAACTTTCCCTCCCAGTACTGTTTTTGCTTTTCTAGCCTTTATCTTCCTTCAGTGGGAGTCATGCTAATTAAGAAGAATTAAGGAAAGTCCTGTAGGTGCTGATGTTTATCGACCCCTCCCTCAATGGTCATTTGTGCAAATGCAGTTCAACTTTATCATTTTGGCTTGATTTCTTTTTAGATATGATGAGATAGTCTTCACTTCTTATTCTGAGATATGGTGACTAGCAGAAGATTCCATACATACATACATATATATATATATATATATATATATATATATATACATAATTTTAAAGTACACCAATTACTATGAATGTATTTTGATGACATTTTGGATTCGAGACGTCTATATATTTTCTTTTGTATATCTAACAGTTCTGAAAATAAATAATCTGATATATACCAAGATATCTGAATTTACTCAAGGACATAAAAGATATAAAAGCTATTTGCAAGCTGATTTGACTGTAAATAAAACACTCAAATCTAACTAAAACCAGAACCAATGTTTATTTACTTACAACAGATTTCCTTTTAGGCATGGGGAGACAGCATAATAGTTATGCAAAGAACTTCATGCCTGAGGCTCTGTGGTCCCAGGTTCAGTCCCCATTACAACTATAAACCAGAGTTGGGAGTCGGGATGTAGCGCAGCGGGTTAAGCGCAGGTGGCGCAAAGCACAAAGATCGGCATAAGGATCCTGGTTCGAAACCCAGCTCCCCACCTGCAGGGGAGTCGCTTCACAGGCGGTGAAGCAGGTCTGCAGGTGTCTATCTTTCTCTCCTCCTCTCTGTCTTCCCCTCCTCTCTCCATTTCTCTCTGTCCTATCCAACAACGACAACAACAATAAAACAATAAGGGCAACAAAAGGGAATAAATAAATAAAATTAAAATTTAAAAAAAAAACAGAGTTGAGCAGGGCTCTGGTCTTTCTCTCTGTTTTGGTCTGTCATTAAATGAAATAAATAAAAATTTTTAAATAAATAAATTAAATTTTTTTTAATTTTCTTTTTTTCAGCAGGTGGAATTCAGATTTGTTTTTTTTATTTCTTTTTTTCTGTGTTAAGCCCATCAAATAAGACATAATGGTGACTCACTTAATATTTAACTTATTGACAAGAAAACTAGCAGGAAAATGTATTATAGTTAATTTGTTTAACTAAATTACACTTTATAATTTAGTTAAGCAATTGCATTATACATCATTTTCAAATAAGCACTATGGAAATAGTAATATAAATGAAATTATAATTTCTATGGAAAGCAAGCTGCCTAACCTGTTTTGCTGAGTGATAGAAAGTTTAAAAGGTCTACAAGTTTACGTCCCCCATGGAAGTCTTTGACCACCACTAATGAAATTATTATTAGAATACTTTATAGTCTTTTACAAAAATAAAATCTATTTAATTTCAGCATTTGGGGGATACACTGAATAGTTATCATACTTTTTTGATAACTGGAAAAAAAGTAAATATAAAATTAGAGGGGGCCAGGTGATGGCACACCTTAAGCACACACATTACAGTTCACCAGGATCCAGGTTCAAGCCCCTGATCCCACATGTAGGGCGAAAGTTTCACAAGTGATGAAGCAGGGCTGCAGGTGTCTCTCTGTCTTTCTCCTTCTCTATCTTCCCCCCATCCTCTTAATTTCTCTGTCTCTATCCAATAGTAAATAAATAAAAATATTTTTTAAAAAGAAAATCAGAGCAAGCAATATGTTCTGATTATACTTCAAAACAAAGATATAATTTTCATCCTTAACAAACTTCAGCCATCCAGGCTGCTCTCCACTGTTTCATTTGAAAATCTTTCAGACATCAATTATAATATCTCAGAATGAAACTCTTTTAATGTTCCAATTCCCACAGGTGATTTGAAGTCTTATCTTCAGCTATAATAAAGTCTTATCTTCAGCTATAATAAAGTCCCAAAAGCTGATGCCCTAATTTGGGAGCCTTCATACTTTCCCGACGCTTCTGCAAACAGGAGCAATGGACCCTCATCAGTTTCCGTTTCCGTCATGCTCCACACCTCCTCCCAGAGAGCATCTCTGATTGTGCACTCCTGTGACTTCAGGTGGAGGCTTTTGTGTTAGAGGATTATCCAGATTAGTCCTGTTGCTTCCATTCCTCTTTCTCAGAACACCGTAAACTCTGCTTCAGCCTTTCCATGCCATTGCATATGGCTAAAGGCCTTATCCTCCCCGGGCTTCCCTGCCTCCCATGGTGCTTCCTTGCCCCAGTCCTTGGACTCTTTTCCTGCCAGTGACCTACTGTTTATAAGGAGATATTCTTTCATTTAAGACAGGGGGAGTGAAAGGGCTTGGGGTGATGAGATAAAGAAAAAAGGAACATCCACACTTGTCTGTACATGATTCTCTTAGTGAGTGGATTCTATGTTTTGGATATTTTGTCAGGCTATAAATCATAGCCTGAGCTCTAAGCATATTCTAAAACATGCTTGCTTCCCAAGGATTACATCGTTTATTACAAAAAAAAATCCAATCTACTTTCTCAATGCAATTTTTAAGGTGACATCTAGTGATGATTTTATTTCTCCATGATCCATAGAGTACTTTTTCTAAAACAAAATACAAACTAACTTTGCACACTTTAGACAACTTCTACTTTTATTAAGATTAAAAATTATTAGTCTCTGTCCATAGAACTTGATTTTGTAGCTGAGAACACACAGATATACACAAGCCAAATACTTGTATCTCTAGTCTTCTTATTCTGTGACTAAGACTTTGGTGTGTGAATATGAGATGGTGTGTCAGGAACAGATACTTTCAGGTCTGAGCTTTGGTTCACCTGGTTAAGTGCACATATCACCATACACAAAAACTTGGGTTTGAGCCCCCGTACCCTCCTGCAAGGGGGTTGCTTCACAAGCTGTGAAGCAGGACTGCAGGTGTCTGTCTTTTTCTACCATTCTCTATCTTACACCCCCCTCAATTTCATTCTATCCTATCAAATAAAAAAAATGAAAGGGGAAAAAATGAAAAAAAAAAAACATTGCATCCAGGTGCATTGGATTTGTAGTGCATGGACTTTCTTCTTCTAGCATTTGCCAGTGCGTGGACTGAGCTGAGGCAATAAACTTGGTGGCAAAAAAAGAAGGAAGGAGAAGGAGATGGAGAAGGAGAAGGAGATGAAGAAGGAGAAGGAGATGGAGGAGAAGGAGAAGGATGGGGAGGGGGGAGAAGAAGAGAAAGAAAAAGGGGAGGAGGGGAGAAGAGGAAGAAGGAGGAGGGGGGAAGAAGGAGGGAGAGGAGGAGAGGAAGAGAGGAAGAAGAAGAGGAAGAGGAAGGAGAACACCAACAACAAATTTTGCTTCCAAGAGTCAACAGGTTGCTCACCTGGGAGAACATGGACCACCTGGTTCAGGGTCGAGCACAGTGTAGTTATTCATGAATGGTGAAACAGTATTGTGGAATCTGTCATCTTTATATCTCTCCTCCTATCTCTCTCTCCACCCATCTCTCACTCCAAAAATAAAATAATAAGAAAAGGTGGACCAGGGAAGGCCACTGAATAATGGTGCCATGCATATACAAGGCTTTGGCACTGGATTAAAGAAAATTAAGGAAAAAAATATTTTTGTAAAGGTTTTGCCACTAATTGTGTAACTCTAGAGAAATCCTAGCTGTCAGGAAACTAATGAAGTTAATTCTGAGCATCTATTTTTTTTTATGCCTCTAAATATATTACAAATTGGCCACATGACTGAATGTCTATGAGAAGTCTTCAGAAATGGTATAGTTTAATCATAACTTCTTAAGACGCAAGTTTCTTTTACTATGATTTCCCCTCTTTGAGATGTTCTACATTGCAGCCTAAGAGGTGGTGCTGTGGCTAGAATGCTGAACTTACAGGCAAGAGATGTTCTCCCTTATTAAGTGCCTTCACAGTCAAGACTGCCATTGACAGATTTTGAATCTGACAGCAGGAAGTTGAAATCAGGACAGACTTAATCTATGTGGGGAAATAACTTTCTGGTTGGCAGTGATTTAGGGGAATGCTTAGGTAGATTTCCCAGAACTATAGACTTTCAGAACTATATGTCCAGCCTTGTGTTGACATATCTAAGTTGAACGCATTAAAGTAGAAGGCTGGGTGCTGAAGGTGACAAATCCTGCTAATAATCCAGGACTCAGGTTCAAGCCCACTGTCCCCATCCAGAGGGAGAAAGTTTCACAAGTGGTGAAGTAGTGCTGAAGTGTCTTTCTATTTCTCTTCCTCTCTGTCTACCCCTTCCCTCTCCATTTCTTTCTATTGCTATCTAATAATTAATAAATAAAATCTATTTTTCAAAAGCACAAGGCCACCACCAGTGGCCAATTATTTAGCTAATGTTCCAATTTAACACAATGTTCTTCCATCGAATAGGCATTTGATTTTATATTCATATTTTTGTATTATTTTTCCTTAAATCTCTCCTTGTATAATCTTCAAATCCCACATGATCTTAATACTACCTTTCAGTATGTTAGGTATATTTCCTAAGTCTCAGATTCTCAACTGTAAATAAATATTGGGAAATTGTTTTACTTAATTACTCTAGGACATAAAATAAAAGAGTACGGAAAATAATATTTCTTTAAAGAGTAAATCAATCACTCAAACATATATCAAGATGAAATTTTCTTTTTTTCAAATGATTTTATTAGGAGGAGAATTGTGTCCAGTGCATTTGTTGCTGTATGGGGACAGTTTCTTATCTCTCCTTGTTAAGTGTCTGCAGAAACACTTGTACTCCCAGATGAGACCCGTCATTACAGTCTGGCATAAGGACTCCAAAGGCCTCTTCCCTCCTCCTAGCCTTTCCTGTACTTGTCATTTGCTTTGGTTCACGTCACTATCCCATTCAAGTTTCACGTATGCTTTCTTTTTCTTTCCTTGTTTCTTATTTCAACATGTGCAGTCCACCAGGTGTACCACCACCTGGCCCCTCATGCTTATTTTTTGTTGTTGTTTGTTTGTTTATTGGATCAAGACAGCTAGGAATCAAGAGGGAAGATATGAGAAGAAGAGAGACAGAGAGGCACCTGCAGCCCTGCTTCACCACTTAGGAAACTTAACCTCTGAGGGTGGGAACCGGGGCGCTTGAACCTTTCGCTTCTTGTGTCTATGGCTCTTGGAAACCAACTTCAAGTAAAACAATGTACAGGGGAAGCAGTAACATTCTTTTATTGAACTTCATCTGGATTTTTGGCACCTATATGAGAATAAAGCAACGCTAGAACTACCAGTGTGGTTTGAGTAACTGTTGCATAGCTGTATACAATATAGCACATCCCACATCAATATTAAAATGATTGATATTGTGATCGACTGCTACATAATTATGCACATAAACATGGTTAGACATATATCTCTGTGCATGCGTGCACATACATGGGCCGTCTTTATTATATGCCAGGCAGTAATCCAAAATGTGCTATATAGGAGTATATGTTTCCTTTTAAAAGTTAATTAAATATTGACTTATTAGATAGAGACAAAAAGAAACTGAGTGTAAGGGAGAGAGAGAGAGACAGAGAGACACCTGCAGCCCTGCTTCACCACTCATGAAGCTTTCCTCCTGCAGGTGGGGACCAGAGGTTTGAACCCGGGTCCTTGTGCACTGTAATGCTTGCACTTAACCAGATGCACCACCGCCTGGTCCCTGGCTATATAATTCTTGTTTAAAGTGTGGACAGTGAGAGATTACTATTCAGAGAACAGAGCAGGTGATGGAAGTAGAGCACGTCTGAGTATCCAGTCTAGAAAACCCAGCAAATTCCTCAATGAAAAGATGCTGTTTAAACTGAGACTTATGATGCCACATGTGTCAAGAAGAACACCCCATATCGATATTCAGGTATTCTGGTGAATTCAAGGATCACAGACACAAACAGATTTCCCTTTGTCTTTTTATTGGGGGGGGGGTGTAATGCTTCACAGTACAGTTGCTGGCACATGGGTACAGCACCCCCATGTCCCTGTGATAGGTGTCTGCGCAACATCGTTACTCCCAACTTAGATCACGCTGTACCACCAAATATCGGGACTCCAGTGTCCTCTCCAGCCCCTCCTAGGCCCTTCCTTCCCAAAAATCCTTTCCTGAATGGAGAATGAATACTGAATGATCTCACTTAGAACAAGAATAAGAGAGGGCCTGCTGGTGGCGCACTGGGTTGAGAGCACATGTTACAACATATGCATTATACTCAGTACAAGTTTCACTTTGTGCTTTCCATATCTATCTTTGTTTCTTGTTATTTTTTAAAGATTTTATTTATTTATTAGTGAGAAAGATAGGAGAGAGAGAAAGAACCAGACATCACTCTGGTACATGTGTTGCTCGGGATCGAACTCCGGACCCTATCCTTGAGAGTCTAGTGCCTTAGCCACTGCACCACCTCCCGAACCACTGTTTCTTATTCTTATTATTGTTCTAATTCTTATTCAGGGAGGAGGAGACAGAGAGGGACAGAGGGACACCTGCAGGACTGCTTCACCACTCATGAAGCTTTCCCCCCGTAGTTGGGGTGAAGTATTTCCAGGTGTACACATTTTATAAGTGGGAACAATTGGTGTTACTGCTTTCCACACCCGGAAGTCCTTGTGTGTGATTGGAGGCACTGTTTGTTAATTGACTCCACTGAGACTGTGAGATAACTCAGCATAGCGTGTAGCTTGTGCTGAATGATTTCACAGGGGTTGTATTGTAGCTTTCTTGAGCTGTAGTAAACAAGAAGGATGGAATGGCCATGGTTTACTACTCTTTACCCTAGACTACCTGCAGTTAATGAAGCTCAGTGTTCAAGTTCAATCCATCGATAACATTCAGAAGAGAAAGAGAAGAGGATTCAAGGTAAGATAACTTTTAGTAAAAAGAATGTATGATTACGGTCTGGAAAAAAATGATGGAGGCAGGAAGAGAGCAATATCATCAACATCTAGTAAACTAAGAACAAGCTTTTTTTCCACTTTGGAAAGTTGAATTCATATTAATATTTAGCAACTGTATCTCATTTCTTATTTTATGTTCTTTTCTCTCACTTCTTTTCCAAAATTTCATTGAACAGAAAAGGTAGGAAGTTTTCCAGGTTCAGTCTCATAAGTGGTAAACAAATCACAAGCTGGAGAACTTATTTGTAGGATCGACAGACTGGAGCCCTCCTTACTGTTCCTAGCTCTGACAACTTCTTCATGGCTGTTGCAACCTTGCTGTATAATTTCCTTATCTGTAACATGAGCAGGTGGCACACATATAGAAGGAAATTTCCAGCTTTGCATTTGTGATTTGATTCATGTCTTATGTTAATAAAACCAGAAATACCTGGTCACAGCATATCCCTTCACAATCAACTGTTTGATTTGTCCTTTTCAAAATGGAATTAAAAAGAGAAGCGTGAAGGCACAACAAAATTAAAATGATATCCTAATCTCTTCAGTGGGATGTGCATTGTTTAAGTTCTGTGTATGTGTGTGCTGCTAGACAGATGCACACCATTTGTACATTTCTAGATTTGAAATAGTTTGTGGGAAATTTGAATTGTTTTATGAATGTACATATGAGCACAAAGTATAGTCAGGTCATGTATACTATGGGAAATCGAATCCTAGCCATTGTATTTTCATGTTTCTCTAATTATTATTTTTATTTATTTCTTGGAGAGAAACAGCCAGAAATCTAGAGGGTAGGGAGCTAGAAAGGGGGAGAGAGAGGGGGAGAGAGAAGGAGAGAGAGGGAGAGAGGGGGAGAGAGGGTTAGAGAGGGGGAGAAGGGGAGAGAGGGGGAGAGGGGGAAAGAGAGAGAGGGAGAGAGGGAGAGAGGGAAAGAGGGGGAGGGGGGAAAGAGAGAGAGGGAGAGGGAAAGAGAGAGAGGGAGAGAGGGGGAGAGGTGGAGAGGAGGAAAGAGAGAGAGGGAGAGAGGGAGAGAGGGAGAGGGGGAAAGAGAGAGATGGAGAGAGGGAGAGAGGGAGAGAGGGAGAGAGGCGGGGCTACAAAGCAGCAGCAGCTGTGATTTTCTCCTCTCCCGGGTCAATGAGGACTACCAAAGGAGATCATCAAAGACCACAAAAAGACAGGACTAGAATGACTTCTGGAACCCACCAAATCACCAGTGAGTGCAAACGCATGTGGCTCATGGACAGAGAGGAGCCTAAGGAGAGATTGAGCAACTGGTAACAACACCATCTCTAGTCTGTTTCACCAACAAAAAGACAGCTGAAGGGAGGAGAGGACTCCCCTAAGACTCACCAAATGCAACTGTGAGTCTCCATTGCTGCTGCCCTTGGAGGCTGGAGGAGCAGGGGGAGGCCCTGTGCTGATACCAGGGGACAAACTACTGACCAGGAAACATAGGAGAAGATCTACACTTTGGTGGCCTAGTAGTAGGGCTATAATATGGGAGCCTTTCCACATTGTTCTCCAATGAGAAAATAGTGAATAATTGCCTCAGAACCTACAAACTATAAACAGGATTTGTTTATAAACTCACAGGGTCCGTCAGTGCTGCCCAACTTGGCAGAGAAGCTGAATTGAGCCCAGAGCTTTAGATCCTTGGGGTGTGAGAGTCTCTTTGCATAACCATTGTATTATCTCTCCCCCACCCTGATTTATCTCTTGGTCAGCAGTGAGTGATTAAGTAAAGAAGCTTACTTATAGTTTAAAAGCCATTAGGCTCCCATAGCCTACAGGGAAGAAAAAGGAAAAAAAAAGGCCTTAACAGCAACTGTGCTCCAACTCAGGGATTGAAATAATATTGAAACTACTATTAATTTCCACAACTGTGAACTCTTTAAGTTCCTTACTTAGATACACACAATCCAGGCAAGAGTGATCAGTAATTTAAAAAGTACTGAGAAAAGGACCTTTTAACATACTATATAGAATGGTTAAACCAACAACAAGAAATATTGGAGAAATGAAACAGGATAAAAGTCTGGGTAAAAGTCCCCCAAAGGTTGAAGCACAGAGTAATGAGGTCAACATCCAAAAGCTAGTTAAGGAAATAGTCACAGGAGAAAGTAAAGAGTTTGAAAGAATTGTCATCAGAAATGCAGAAACAACAAATGAGACTCTAGAAGAAAACCCTTATTATCTCAAGGTTATTAGAAAACTGAAAGCTGAAATAGCTGAGATAAGAACACAGCTAGTTGAACAAGCTAATACAGTGTCAGAATAGGTTAACAAAATAGAATTACAGAAAACAGTAGAGGGGAGAGACAATAGAATAAATGAGGCTGAAAAAAGAATTAGAAATATTGAGGATGAATTAGAGACAACTAAAAAATATTAAGAGATCTCAAAAAGAGATTAAGAGATACTAAAAACAGCAACAGAAACATATGGGATGACTTTAAAAGAAATAATATATGCATTATTGGCTTGCCAGAGGAGGAAAGAGAGGGAGGGGAAGAAAGCATTCTCCAGGACATAATAGCTGAGAACTTCTCCAGTCTCGACAACATCAAAGACATAAAAGTTCAAGAATCTCCGAGGGTCCCAAACAGAATTAACCTAGACTTAGAGACACCAAAACACATCATATTTAGAATGGAAAGGAATAAGGATAAAGAAATGATCCTGAAGGCTACAAAAATAAAATAAAATAACAGAGTCACCTACAGAGGAAAACTCATAAGATTGGCTGCAGACTTCTCCACACAAA
The DNA here is from genome assembly GCF_950295315.1 of Erinaceus europaeus. Classification (NCBI taxonomy): domain Eukaryota; kingdom Metazoa; phylum Chordata; class Mammalia; order Eulipotyphla; family Erinaceidae; genus Erinaceus; species Erinaceus europaeus. The sequence continues at coordinate 93,640,321 of NC_080175.1, forward strand.
CACTAAATGGTCAGAAAAGAATGACAAGATATCTATGGAGTCCTCAATGAGAAAGGCTTTCAACCAAGACTACCATACAACTAAACTATCATTCAGACTAGATGGAGGTATAGAAACCTTCTCAGACAAGCAACAGCTGACAGAAAGAATCAACTATCACTAAGCCTGCCTTGAAAGAAGTTCTGAAGGGTCTTCTATAAACAGTCAGACCACCATAAATATGCCAAATGTCAGGTCACTCTAAAGATGGACAATAGCATTAAAATATCTTCTATCTATCTGGCCTCAATTCACCTATTAAAAGGCACAGAGTAGGAAGATGGATCATAAAACACAAGCCAACAATACAGGAAACCCACCTAATTCAACAAGATAAACAGACTCAAAGTTTAAGGATGGAAAACTATCATACAAGCCAATAGCCCACAAAAAAGGGGCAGGAACAGTTTTCTCAACTGTGACACGACAGACTTTAAAATAAATAAAATTTAAAAAGATAGAGGTGAACACTACTTAGTTTTCAGAGGATCAGTCAATCAAGAGGACTTAACAAATATTAACATCTATGCACGCAGTGAGAAGCCATCTAAATACATCAAACATCTACTGAAAAATCTACAGCAATATATTAACAGCAACACAGTGATAGTAGGGATTTCAACACCCCACTGTCTCAGCTTGACAGACCATCCAGGCAGAAAATCAATAAAGAAATGAGAAAGTTAAATAAAGAGATAAGCTAGAACTATTGGATATTTTCAGAGTCATTTACCCCAAGAAACTGGAATACACATTCTACTAAAGTCCACATGGGTCATTCTCAAGGATAGACCATATGTTAGGCCACAAAGACAGCATCAGTAAATTCAAGAGCACTGAAATCATCCCAAGCATCTTCTTAGATCACAGTGGAATTAAACTAACAACAATAAACAAAATATTGGTAGTAGTCCCAAAATGTGGAAGCTCAACAGTACACTATTCAACAACTACTGGGTCAAAGAGGAAATAAAGGAAGAAATAAAAATGTTTCAAGAGTTCAGTAATAATGAAGACACAAGCTATCAAAATATTTGGGACACAACTAAGGCAGTCCTGAGAGGGAAGTTCATAGCCATACAAGCACACATAAGGAAACAGGAAAAAGCTCATTTTTATTATTATTATTGGCATTATTCCCACATATTTCTGCTTCAATCAGTATGTGAATATAGGGAAGGAATTCTGTAGTATCTGACTAGTTCTTGTACATAATTCTGCCAAATGATACATAATGTGTTACTCTTATGACACTCCTGGTTTGGAGCCTAAAATGATTGGTTTAAAACACTTTATAACTTATGGTTTCTTCTTCCTAATAGATGGAAGTCTTCTGGAGGTTTGGCTTCATGTTCAGTCTGAGGGAGGACTGTGAAAACTGTATTGGTCTACCTGGTCTTGCATGGGAGACTATAATCTGAAATATTGGGGAATAGGGTGTGTGTAGTTGAAATCTGCTAAGTATTGCAAGAGTACTCTTGAGTAAAATTAACCTCTTCTGCCTGTTCACACCCCTACTAATAATCACCACCATTCAGCTTCCTAGGTTCTGCCAATCAAATGCTTGTGAAGTGGTAAATTATTTTACTTTAATTTGCATTTCTCTGATTACAAATGAGCTTGAGGATCTCTTCATATACTTGATAGCTATTTGTGTTTAACCATCTGTTTATCATCTGTTCTTATCATTTGCCCATATTAGCTTCTTCTCACAGAAAATGTTTAAAATATAGTATCTTTACACATACGACATATCTTATTCTTAATACATTGATGTTGCTAAAAGGAGGAAATTGTATATTACACAAATTGTTTTCCAAGGTCACTAATAATATTTCTGTCAAGATCAAATAGTTTTCAATACACATTTATGTTCTTAACATCACTGTCAAGATTTTTTTATAGTTTTACTGTACTTTTGATTAATGGATGTCATATTTTGTTATATTGTCTTTGTTTTACATACTTATAGATAATTATTTTGTTTTCTTTCTAGTAATAAAAATAATAGGAATACTCTAAAATGTTAGAAGGATTGAGAAAGAATCCTGCAGAATGACATATAGCACTCTAGGCTCACATTCATGCAGCCTCAATCTTCATTTCTTCTAAGCACTGACTTAGATGTGGTCAGACTGTCTATAGTCATATCACCCTGAACACGCCTGATTTTGTCCAGTCTCGGAATCTAAGCAGGGTCAGGCCTAGTTAGTACTTGGGTGGGTGAAATGGACAGAGGTTTTTTGTTTTGTTTTGTTTTTGTTTTTGCCTCACTGGTTATCACTGGGACTCGGTGCCTGCACTATGAATCCACTGGTCTTCGAGGCCAATTTTTCAGTTTTTTCTTTATTATTATTAGATAGGACAGAGAGAAATTGATAGAGGAAGGAATGATGGAGAGAGAGAGAAAAAAAAAAACCCTGAAGACCTGCTTCACAACGTGTGAAGCAGCCCTTCTTCAAGTGGGGGGGGGAGCCAGGGGCTCAAACCCCAATCTTTGCACAGGTCCTTCAGCATCCTACTGTGTGCTTTAATGATGAGCCACTGCCCAAACCACTGGATTTTTTTTTTATTATATACATGTGACTTTCTTTATTTGCTGAGTTATCCATGTCTGTACATATGGATGAATTAGATTAATTTTGTGTCATGCTGGGACAGTGGGTAGAGGGAAAGGGTAGCAGATATGTGAGAATCTTTTACAAGGCTACACTCCAGACTGATGAAAGCTGTCTCAGTATATATTCATTGAGACATAATAATAAGAGGGCATATGGAGCAATGATTTAGGAAGCAGAATTAGTATTCAACAGTCAAATATATGTGAACTGTTTCATAGGTGATAGCGATAATGCCCACGTTTCTGGTCTAAAGAACAGAGTGTAAAAGGCAGTAGAAAGCATGGCATCAATTCAAATAGGGAAACAGGCCAGACAGAAATGTAAAGGGATATGTATTTATGGAGTGTGGATAGCAAATACTTGGATTTCCATCAAATTGTGCATAATTCCTTATTATTATCATTATTGATTTAATAATGATCGACAAAACCATAGGATAAGAAGTGTCCAGTTGCATACTATACCCACCACCAGAGTCTGGATTCTGTAATTGCTTCCCTGCTGAATATGGCATTGCCAGGTCGATCCATATTCCCAGTCTGTTTCTGTCTTTCCCTAGTTAGGTAAGGCTCTGGATAGGTGGGGTCCTAAGACATATTGGTGAGGTCTTCTGCCTAGGCATCATGGTAGCATCTGTAACTTGGTGCATTCAGATATAAAGCAGAACAAACTGATTAATAAGTAGGAACCTAAAGATAAGAATAGAGCAGATGAGATCTGGGGGTCTTCATTTTGGAAAAAGTCTATTTTAGGTATATTCCAAGGGGCCCATGGTTTTACTAGTTTTTGCCTAAGCCTGCCAGCTAACATGCAGGTGGGCTAAAGATGTCTGGGGAGATGGTGTCAGAGCTGGAAATAGGACTAGAAAGCTGGATCAGGGAAGCCAGTAGCTCCCAAATATTGGAAAAGTATATAAATACTGTTAACTGTAAACCACATTGAATTGATCTGGGCCCCATATTCAGCACAGGAGCCTGTGTAACCTCTGTATCCATGTATGTCTGAGCTCACATTCTGTGGTCATAGCTAGGAACTTTCTAGACTGCACTCATTGCCAAACTCATCTTCCTCAAGTGGCAGAGTATGTTGACCCAACCTCCCTTCAGAGAGTAGGGCAGACCCTACCATTGATCCACACTGAGGGCAAGGTCCCGTAGAGGCCCACAGGAGGGTCCACTATGTTGTTCTTTATGGAGATGACCAGTAACAGTAGAGAAAGGGAACTGTTAGAGGTCTAGGTCCATCATGTTTATGTGGGAATCCTAGAATTCCCTGGCTAGCGCCCCAGGTAATAGGGTAGCCTCATAGTGACCAAAAGAACCATCATTAAAATATACCAGTCTCTTTCCTTTACCCAGATTTTGTAGTTCTTTCTTTGTCTGACAAGGTTAACCTTGGAGTGACTGAGTGAAGTGAAATAGGAAGTAAGTGAAGAGGGTATCTAGGTCTGAGTAGAAACTATTTGATTAAGTACTTTATGGTATCTCTTTAGGTCTTTCTACTTGCTTGCTGAACTTGTGTTACTGAAAATTATAGTGTACTTTTACTTTTAAAATGGTATATATTTTCCCCTAACTTATGGATACATTTGTACATGTGCTGTATCTCGTGGGCTCTGGTCTACATTTAGGTTTTGAGGCTTTGTTAGGAAGTGCGCCACGCAAAACAGAATTAAGGAGTCCTATGAGCTCAGAAAGGTCTCACCAGAGTATTGAAGCTGGAGGTTTGACATTCCAAACCTGCTATCTCTGGGCACAGTCCGAAGTGAAACATACCCAGGTGCTATTGTTTGCATCGATTTGACTAAAATCAGTAAACGCTGTATTAAGTGCTATGGATAGAGAAGCACAGAGGAAAACAAGCATAATTCTTAAATTGTGCATAATCCTTAAATTCTATATATATGTGCTTCTTCCATCTGGTTATTTGATAATGAAGAGGCTTTGAATCAAATTTGACATAGCATTTTTTTTCTTTCCTTTGACAACTTACTGAATTTTTTATGTTCATTTCATTATGGCAATATTGCAATAGTGTTGTTCATTTCATTGTGAAGACTAGAAATATAGCTTTGGAGGCTATGAATAAAGCAACTTGAATAAAGCTTTTTTTTTTTAACAGGATACACTGTGGGAGTTGAATGTACAGTTCTGTATACAGAGTGAATCTGAAATAAATATATTGTTGGAAAATAATTAGGGCCACCTCAGTGTAAAATCTACACTGTCTACCAGAGATCCCCAGAAGACCAAAATAAGATAATGTCTTATTCATGGAAGACAGATGCAAAGCTTCATTTGCTTATGCTTTTGCTAAAGAGGAGAGTTATAAATCTGACTTATTGTTTAGAGCTAGAGAGTTAAGAAAACATAAAACAAAAAGCTGTTGATAGCAAGGAGGGAAAATTTCTCTAGTCTTTGAGTTTCCATGAGAAGACACTAAGATTTCACACTTCTAATCTCCCCAAAATAATATTTAAATTCTTACCAAAAGGTTCATAGTAGGTATGTTGTGGGCGAGACTGGCCAGTGTCCAAGGAAAGTCCTAGGACCACCAGTCAGTCCATTCTCAGTAGGTCTGGCCTTGGCATATTCTTACAAAGTATTACAAGAGACTCCTTGATTAGGTGTGCAAATTCCTTACTTGTTATTATAAAAAACTATAATTTGTTCATTCTAAAGCCATGAAGTAGTGATATTTAAAATGCAGAAGTACAGAGATAGCTCTTGAGGACAGATCTTTTCCAGAGCCATGAACAGAAAAAGGATGTTTCAAGCCTACCACTGCACCTCCATTAATCCCCATCCTCACTCCCCCACCCCGGAGTCCAGGTTCTTATTGATTCACTGAGATCACCAGTCTTCCTTTTTTTAAAAAAAATTTTGAAACATTTTATTTATTTGTTTTCCTTTCCGTTGCCCTTGTTGGTTTTTTTTTTTTATTGTTGTTGTTATTGATGTCATCACTGATAGGACAGAGAGAAATGGAGAGAGGAGAGGAAGACAGCGGAGGGGGAGAGAAAGACACCTGCAGACCTGCTTCACTGCCTGTGAAGCGACTCCCCAGCAGGTAAGGAGCCACAATCTCCAACTTATGCTGGTCCTTGTGCTTTGCACCAGGTGCGCTTAACCAGATGCTCTACTGTCTGATTCCCCTCACCTGTCTTTCCATAACCTCTCAGGTGTAACCACCTTCCCAAACTCCCTTAGAATGTACAAGGTACTTCCTGTCTTGAATATTTGAGATTTCAGATCTGTCTCTGTACTGTCCCTAACATCTCTCCTTCTAGAAATATGAAGTTATTCTTTTTTTGGGGGGGGGTGATGAGGGAAGTAGGTTCTTATTTTTGTAGTTTCTCTCTTTTTTTAATTTTGATCTTTATTTATTTATTGGCTAGAGACAGCCAGAAATTGAGTGCAAGGGGGTGATGGGAAGAGAGACAGAGAGAGACACCTGCAGCCCTGCTTCACCACATGCAAAGCTTTTCCCTTGCAGGTGGGGACTGAGGGCTTGAACCCGGATCCTTGAGCACTGTAACATGTACACTCAACCAGGTGCACCAACACCACCACTGGCCACTTTCTGTAGTTTCTTACTGCAGAGAGGAGCACATCTCCTGGTCAGTTTTGCTCCAGGTTTATTCTGTCCTTATCCTGCCCTTGTTAAGGTGAGGCTCTGGGGAGGCAGTCCTCTAAGACAGACCTGGGACCCTAAAGAAGCAGAGACAGTGTGCTACTGGTCAAGCCTCACCTGGGATTTTGATGGCTACAAGACAAGAATAAGAGATTAAATAGAAGCAAGGACAAAAATACAAAAAGAGTAAGAGAAGTCGAGTAAGTAAGGTTGAATCCAAGCCCACATGAAGTTAAAAAGGGTCGTGAAAAGAGGTAGTGTTAATATTCATGTAGTCTTATCTGATCTATAGAGAAAGCAAAGTTCTCCCATTGTTTCACAGTGTAACAAGTTGAGCCTACAGGGGAATCTGTGGGAACTGAACCAGTGTCTCAGAAATGACTGATCTGCGGCTAATGGGTGGCAGCTTCACTCTGGAACAATGGATTCAATTGTTGAAACCTGCGAATTTCACTGCAGCTGTAGTGGAAAGAATAACTGTAACAAGACATTTTCAATTAGGAGTTAAAGGATTGCATGCTCCTTTGGTTCAGGACTTGATCAAAAGCTGTTGACCAGAGTGAATAGTCAGAGAACCAGGGTCTCTCCTTTGAATTTCTTTTTCCCCTGATACAGAATGTGCTGGAATTCCTTTAACTGTGTCATATATTCAAGCATGGATACCATTTCAGGATCTGCTATAAATCAATAGTCAAGAAAGGCCTGCCATACATCATTTCATAAAAACTACAAGGAACCTTTAGACAGGGCAAAGTGTGAATCTTGTCCCTTCCTTCCACCTTGCCCCCTGACTGTGGATGCCAAGCTGCATATAAACACGATTTTATTCTTAAGGCCTCAGTGACTCTTTGAGTAGCCTGGGCTGCCACGGCTGGAACATTATCACATTATAAACATTATCATTGTTTAGGAAGCCCGAACTGAGGAACTATTTCCTTTAAAGAAAAAGCCTTGGTAACCTCAGCTGCCTTTTCTGTTTGGGTTGTGAAGGCATCAACCCAATCTTGTGAAGATGTCTACTAAAAGTATTAAGGCCTTATACCTATTTAAAGGTGAACTTGTGAACAAAAGTCAATTTCCAGTCTTTACCTGCACACTAAATTGGCTTTACTAAAGCAGGTTTAAGCCTTCTAGAGCAGTTATGAAATCAAGTGGGGGATGCCTGTTGTACTCATGGAACTAGGGAAGAAAGTCTAGGTCCATGGACAAGCACTGAGAGCCCATGATGGTGGCTTCTCTCTCTGTATGGCATAATCCATGCATATGTTTGATTACCTTCTACTGCTTAGACTTGGGAGGAAAATACCACTTTCTTTTCTTTTTTTTCTTATTTTTCCTTTTGCTGCCCTTTTTTATTGTTGTTGTGGTTATTATTGTTGGTGTTATTGATGTCGTCAATAAATAGGACAGAGAGAAATGGAGAAAGAGGAAAACAGAGAGGAAGAAAGAAAGACAGACACCTGCAGATCTGCTTCATCGCTTGTGAAGCGACTTCCCTGCAGGTGAGGAGCCGGGGGCTCGAACCGGGATCCTTACTCTGGCTTTTGTGCTTGGTGCCATGTGCACTTAATCTGCTGCGCTACCTCCCAACTCCAAAATATTGCTTTCTATCTACCACCAAGCAACTTTGATTTCTCCATTTTGTTCAGCTCAGCTATCATCTTTCAAGAGATAGTGAGGCTGAAATATTCAATAAAGCGATGAATATTCAATAATATATCTCTAAACACCTATGGCCAAATTACTCTCCACAACTTGCAAGTCAAGGGACTGAGCCCAGGTCCTTACACATGTGCAACATCTCTGAGACACCTTCTGATCTAATATTATCTTATATATAAATATTTCATCTCTACACAGAAATATAGCCTTATGTGTCTATGAGGAAGATGGAGACTGAGAGATACCAAAATTTATCTGATGCCCAGCATCAACCGCAGTGGATTACGCTTACAAGCACATACTCTACTTCCAGAGGAATTTCCTGGGCTCCTAAAGAACATGTTAACATTTTTCTTTTCCATTTTGTTTGTTTGAGTTGCTTTTCCTCACTCCAGAATCTCCATGTGAAGTTGAGCTACCAGAATTATAGTATCCTCCCAATTCTATTTATACCCTATGCTTCATGTACTCCCTCCTTTCCAGGCTTTGCTTTAAATATCTAATGATTGTTTTTTCTTAGATTTAAAAAAGTTTGTCACTAAGCTTTTGAGGAAACTATGATATTATATTGAATAATTTATTTTTTCAGGGGGCCAGGCGGTAGCACATCGGGTTAAGCGCACATAGTATGAAGTGCAAGGACCGACTCAAGGATCCTGCTTCAAGCTCCGGGCTCCCCACCTGCAGGGGAGTCGCTTCACAGGCAGTGAAGTGGGTCTGCAGGTGTCTGTCTTTCTCTCCCCTTCTCTGTCTTCTCCTCCTCTCTCAACTTCTCTTTGTTCTAGCCAACATAAAATGGAAAAAAATGGCTGCCAGGAACAGTGGATTCATAGTACAGGCACAGAGCACCAGCAATAACTCTAGAGGCAAAATACTAATACTAATAATAATTTGTATTTTCATTTCCTTATCCATGTTATAATAATAATATAAAGCATTTTATCATTTTCTATATGGCTTATCTTCCATACAAATGTTGGAATGATTTTACTCTATAGTTTATGATTTCTTTATTGTCTTATCCTGATTTCACTTTACTCATTATATACTATTTTTTTTTAAGCCAGAGCACTGCTTAGCTCTGTATTATAGTGGTGAGAGGACTGAACACTTTACTTCAGAGTCTCAGATATGAGTCTTTTGCAAAACCATGATATTTCCCCCACCCCTTTATACATATTTTTAATTTCAATTTTCCTCCCACATTTAATACAGATAATTGCTTAGTCATTTATTTTTACACTTTGTAGCATCATAATCCCATTTTTAAAAAAACATTAAAATTCTAAATAATTTCCTTTAATATAGAAAGGCATCTGGTGTAGATAGCAAAATCTTATGCAAAGAGACCTTCATGTCTAAGGCTCCAAAAATCCCAGGTTCAGTCCCCGCACCACCATAAGCTAGAACTGATCAGTGTTAAGGTTAAAAAAAAAAATTAGAAAGTCTAGTGTTTTTTGTGTTTTTTTTTTTTCCACTATCTGCAAAATACCGGAATAAGGAGCACTACTATAGCTGCTGTAATCCACACTCTAAAGTTTTGAAATCCATCACACACCCTAGTCTCTTTGTCTAGCATCTGAGCTGAGTCCCACAGCATGGAACATTTTCTCTTGTCAACAGCACCTATAAACACAGCTGTGCACCGCTGCTCGAGGCAGACGTGTATTTCATTTGGTCAAGGAACCAAAAGAGATTTGGAAAGGACAGATGCTCTATAACGAAATGAACTGGTTGCACATTTGTTGGAAAAAATAAAATATTTAATGAGGTTTTTTTTTTTCCAAATAACTTTTCCTGAGGCTAATTTAGCCGTTGCTTTAGCCTTTACATTGTTTTCAAGTCTAATAAGGAAACAGTTTGCTCTAGACATAAAGACAGGGATATCAGTTTAATGCAAAACATGTATGTTATATCTACTTGAAGTGAATATATATTTACCTTGAAGTATACCTACTCCTACTCTATTTACATTAGTTACAGTATAAATGGAAAGATTGACTACACTAACAAGCAGGTTTTATCTCAACACATATCTCCATGTTAAAAAATTAAAGATATAAGATATACATGTATGTCTTTTCTTATTGCATGTTTAAGTAATGTCTTCTTGCATGCATCTTCTTTTGTTTTATCACATAATTACATTTTAATCATGTAAATAGAATTTAAATTTTTCAAAAAATTATCCCTTACTTTTTGGAGACAATAATGACATAGAGCAGTGATAGGCAAATACTGTAAATGAAACATAGTTATATCTGGATTAAAAGTCCTTTAAATCACTTCCTCAATTTCACATCATCTAAGAACTACTAATTTGCTTTTTTTTTTTACATAAATCCATTATTCCTCTGTTTCCCACTTTGACTTTTTCTTTTTATTTGTGTGTATAGAATATTATAAGAAAGTGGTAAAGGATTCAAACATATTGTTATTTCAAGCAAGAAAAAGCAAAAATACAACCTTTGGCTATTTCAACATACTCCTTACATTCCTTGAGCAGGTTTGCTGAGTCGAATGGTGTAAGGCAGGTCTGAATAGCCTAAGACACTCTGTGCATGTAAAATGAGAAAGACAAAGAATTAAACAGATCATTTAAAGCACTTACTGTTAGCCATATATGTGGTGAATTTCACTGAGACATGTTTGAAATGCACATGATTCTATTTCAGTAAATAAAGATCCATAGAGGGAAGACAGTAGGATATAATGAATATTTTAAGACTTTTAGGAAGGATTCAGCATAAGAGACATTTCTGGAATACAAGAGGGCAGTATGTGTTCAGCAGGGTACTGTGTTTGGACAGAAAAAAAAAAACAATTCATCAGTAATAACAGAACAGGGAAATAGAGAGAGTGAGGAAAATGTAGTTCAGTTACATTTTTTTATGTTGGGGAGTAGAGTCGTTTCTTTCTGTGTTTGTTGTTTCATCAACTGATAGAGAGAACTTGGCAAGGGATGTACTGTGTGAGAAGAGGAAGAATGATGATCTTCATAGAGCACCCAACTGAGAACATTAATGAAGAAGATAATTTGTTTGCTCTTATTGAAATTTGTAGTCTTGAATTTATAATTTGATCAATCAGGAAATTGATTTGTTTTAAAGTTTTTACTGTATCCTACCTAGTAGCAATACATTTTTTTCTTTCTTCTTTTTTTTTGAGATAAAAGTCATTATCATTATTTATTTATTGGTTACAGACAACCAAAAATCAAGAGGGTAGGGGGAGATAGAGACAAAGAGAGACAGAGTCACACCTGCAGCTTGCAAAGCTTGCAAAGCTTTCCCCTACAGATGTGTGTGGGGGGGAGGGCTTGAACCTGGGTCCTTAGGTATTACATATAAGGTGTGCTCAACTAGATGTGTCACCACCAGGCCAAAAAAAAAAAATTGTGAGATTTCTTCTTTTTGTGCGTTTTCTTTTTTTAAATATTTATTTATTTATTCCCTTTTGTTGTTTTATTGTTGTAGTTATTATTGTTGTTATTGATGTCATCGTTGTTGGATAGGACAGAGAGAAATGGAGAGAGGAAGGGAAGACAGAGAGACGGAGAGAAAGACAGACACCTGCAGACCTGCTTCACCGCCTGTGAAATGACTCCCCTGGAGGTGGGGAGCCGGGGGCTGGAACCGGGATCCTTCAGCAGGTCCTTGCACTCCTTACCCTTAACCCGATGCACTACCGCCAGACTCCTGTGACATTTCATGAGTACAGTTTCACACTTGCGTATGTGTATGTACAACTCAACACATATTATGCAAGTCCCTATGCCCATTGACCAATACCTGTGACAACTAAAGACAGTTCGACTAGGTTTGCTGTGTGTTTTGTATTTTGATCAGTTTGCTAGCTAGTTTATCAGTGCTGACAAACCAAGTTTTGTCTATGTGATAATGGATTATTTAAAAGAAACAGATAAGACACTGGAAGTTCTAGAAAGTCTGATTAGAGACAATAGGAAAAAGATTAGCACAGCTCCACAGATATACTTAAATGCACGTAGGCACAAGGAGCTGTATCTGAACACTCCAGATAGCGTAGATGTATGTATTCCCCTCTTTCTCTAAAAAAAAATCAAGTAAAAATATAATAGTTGGCTCACATATGTCAAACTTTCACAATGCCCTGAGTTCATTCCATAGCTAAGAAAATAATGATACTACTACTAATAATATTGAAAATGTATAATAATGATACCCACCAATATATATCTGGGAAAAGTCTATATGCTCATTAATGTTCATTTTATATGTTCATTAATGTACCTTCTCCACCTCTCAAGTGGTAGCATTCTGGCTAAAGAATGAAAAACTAGAAATATTCATTTGGAAAATTACAAGAAAGATGACGGAAATAATGCCAATTATGAAAGGGAAATACTTTTGAGGAGGTTACTAAATATGTGCTACAAGTTAGAAAAACACATATCAATATTACTGTGGAATTCACCACGTTTGCAAAGCACGCATGCCTACATTAGTTATTTTATTTTATTTCTTTTTTATTTTTTATTTTTTTTACCAGCGCACTGTTCAGCTCTGGCTTATGGTGGTTTGGGGGATTGAACTTGGAATTTTGGAGCCTCAAGCATGAGAGTCTCTGCATAACTATTATGCTATCCACCCTCCACCCTAGATTAGTTATTTTAAAGTTTGAAAAATTATCAGTTTAATTCTTCAGAAGCTGGCATCCTTTTATTTGCTTTTATCCTACTAAACCAAATTCACCAAAAATAGTCCATCTTACTCTGATTTCACAAATCAAAAATCACTATAAACTGTAAGAGAGATTCTAGAATCACATTTGTATTAATGATAATATAATGGATACTGCAGCATTCTGACTGGATACTAAATTTAGCTGTTTCCCCATTATGCTGGGGAAACAGCATAATGGTTATGCAGAAAATGTACATGCCTGAGGCTCTAAGCTCTCAGGTTTAGTCCTCAGTACCACAAGTTTGAGCTGAGCAGTGCTCTTGTCTCTCTCTTCTCTGGTCTCTCTTTTTCTCTACCTAAATTTCTCCCTCTTTCTCTTGGTATTTCTATTTTATTAAAAATAAGTAAAATACTAAAATAAATAAATTTCAATTATGAGAAGTTCATTATCAATAGCCACTGGGTAAGGGGGATTGTATACAAATAAATATTCTCTATTCATTGTTATCTCACAAACTTTTTACTATTACAGATACATTGATTATTTAAACAGCAAAGCAGTATTTAAATAGCCTCAATTCTGAATTCTTACTTTTTATTTTTTTTATTGGAGGATTAATAGTTATAGTTGATAGTAAATACAGTTGTTAGTACATGTATAAAATTTCTGTTTTCTGCATGACACACAAACCCTCCACCTAGTGTTCCTCTACTGTCATGCACCAGAACCTTAAGTACCCCTAGAGTCCTTCAGTTTGATGCAATATACCAAACCCAGTCCAAATTCTGTTTTGTGTTTCCCTGTCTGTTCTTATTTCTTCTGTTCATGAAAGAGATCTTTTCATATTCATCTTTCTCTTTCTGGCTTATTACTCTTATGCAAGTACAAGAGCCTTTATTAGCAAGCTTAAGCTGGGGTCTCAAGAGCATCTCCAGGCAGGGGAAGTCTTGTGACTCCGAACATTTCTCATCTCAGCTTTTTATAGTTAGCATAGGATGGGTGCAGGTGGGGATGTTTACTCAGAACAAGGAACAGTTGGTTTCCGGTCAAAGGCTGTTCTCATTTCTCCATATTTGAGGACTTTTCTGCTTGACTCTGATTGGCTGGATTCAAGGTGGGACTTTTTGTGGTTTTTCCAGTAACTCAGGGTGGTGTTTGGGGTCATACCTAACATGGCTAAGGGTGTCCAAAATGGAGTCATTCTGGTGCTAGATCTTTTCTCTGACCTCCTCAAAGGCAAATTCACCATTTTTTATAGCTGAGTAGTATATATATACCACAGATTTCACAATCACTCATCTTGTTTTACATCTGGGTTGCTTCCAGGTTTTGACTATTGCGAATGGTGTTGCTGTGAACATAGGTATAAACAGATATTTTTGGGTGGGTGTGTTTGGTTCCTTAGGATCTATTCCCAGGAGAGGAATTGAAGGGTCATAGGATAAGTCCATTTCTAGTCTTCTGAGAGTTCTCTAGACTTCTCTCTACAGGGGTTGAACCAATTTACATTCCCACCAGCAGTGTAGGATGGTTCCTTTGTCCTCAATTCCTCTCCAGCACTTGTTGCAATTGTCTCTGCTATGGAACTCTCACAAGGATAAAGGACTATTTCATAAAATAAAAAAATAACAAAAAAAAAGTAGAAGTCACTACTTAACAACTACTGAGTCAAATAAAAAAAAATAAGGAAGAATTTAAAACATTCCTAGAATTAAATGACAATGAAGACATGAGCTATCAAAATATCTGGGACAAAGCTGAGGCAGTAATAAGATGGAGATTCATACCCGTGCAGTCCCACATTAGGAGACAAGAAAAAGCTCAAATAAACAACCTGACTACACACCTTAAGGAGTTAGAGGGAGAACAAAAGAACTCTGAAGCAGCCAGAAGGGCTGAGAGAAATACATTGGAAATAAGTGAACCACACAAAAGATCAGTGTAACTAAATGTTAACCCTTTAAAAGGGTAAACAAAATTGACAAACACTTGGCCAGATTAAAAAAGAGAGAGAGAGAAGACTTAGATAGGATTGTAAATGAAAGAGGAGATATCACAACAGATACCACAGATATCCAAAGTACCATGCAAATATAGGCATTATAAAAACTGGGGAATATCCATTCTAATTCTAAACACCATCTTATTCTACTCAGTTTGGAAAATGTTGAGTTGACTACATAGCAAAAGATTGATCTCAGGGTGTTGACTTATGCAGTCATAGCTCACAAACTTGGGTAATAGAAGAAAGATTACTGAAGGTAGAAGCAAACAAAAAGAAAGCTAAAGTTCATTTCTTGAAAGACTATACATGAATATCTGTTGAAATGAATTAGAATAGTTCATAACCACCTGTGCCAAAGCAAAACACAACCAAATGATACTGGTGATACTGTAAGTTCTCTTGAATTTGATGTGAGAGGTAGAGGGCCTCAGATTCACCATACATTTATTAGGTACCATAACAGGAACATAAGCATAAATGGACAGCTTTATGTCTCACATACAAACCATGAGCTATTCTTTTAAGGTTTATTTTGTTTACTTCAAATGCAGTATGGGAGGTTTACTCAAAGGAAGTGAGAACAGGGAAGCCAGGGCACCCACTCTTATACACTTGGTGACAGGGAAAGAATCAGGCATCTCAGACAAGTAAGTCCTGCACTCTACTCTGACTGTGCTATTTCCCTGAAGACAGTGAGCTGCATTTCAGTTTGTAGGTGAAAGTATCTTATTGTAGAGGCTGAATTAATGTGCTATTTCACATATGTCAGAAGTCACATAACCATAATCTATGTTGTTTAGTTGCTTTTAAAAATTTCACATGGAAAAAAATCGATCTTGTCTGGTGACCTGGCATGTTTCCTTTGTTTTGATAAAAATCATGGATTGCCTGGCTATTTCTCTTTGAACTTTATAGAGTGTCAGGAAAACTGAAAATGTGTTCTTTTCATAATTATACCTCTCCAAACTCAATGGTCCGTAGAGTATTAGTGTTAGAAAGTCAGTTTGAACTCCAGCTCCGTAATCCAAGCATATTAAGCTGACAAATAGTTCGTCTCAGAAGTAGACTCAGCAGTTATACCTCACTCTAGCAAAGCCAGATGGCTTATGTGAATTCCCTTGTCTAAGAGAAGTGGTAGCATAAGTATTTTAGGTACTTGAATTGTTGAGGAAAGTGCATACTACTGGATTCTGGACTGGGTCATCTAGAAGGAAGAATCTTATTAATAGTTGAAAGAATTATTTGTTTATGTTATCCTGTGAATCATTCATCTGAGTGGACAATATAGTGAGTTATAATTCAAGTACAGTAGAAATGAGATGTCTGTGGGGTAGGGTGATAGCATAGCGGGTTAAGTGCAGGTGGTGCAAAACGCAGGGACCAGTTTAAGGATCCTGGTTTGAGCCACTGACTCCCCACCTGCAGGGGAGTCACTTCACAGGTGGTAAAGCAGGTCTGCAGGTGTCTGTCTTTCTCTCCCCCTCTCTGTCTTCCCCTCCTCTCTCCATTTCTCTCTGTCCTATCTAACAATGATGGCATCAATAACAACAATAATAACTACAACAACAATTTTAAAAAAAGGACAACAACAACAACAACAAAAGAGTATGTTTCTACAAAGGTATTTCTTTAAGATCCCTATGCTTGAGAACTTGGGGCCTGCATATTTCTATCATTCTTAAAGTGTTGGTCTGCTTCTAAATTCTGATTCTAAGACCCCTTCTGTTGCATTGCTTGATACTGGGATCTATTTACATCATCATTGTTTTGTTAGCACTGGTTTAATCCCCACTGGTTCCCACTCTATTCCACTCCACTCCCTCTCCTAGTCACTTCCTGTTTTCTACCATTTAATCCCCACTGATTCAAGTGCTTTTTCCGTCTCCCCACCCCCTATCCTACGTACATCCTCTTCGGACCTGACACTTCTGCCTCAGGAGATATATAGGACAGGACTGTGATTAGAGATAGCTAGCTTGCACTGCATTCCTCATCAATAAAGATTGAACTGCGTCCCACTCAGCCATGAGTCCCTGGTCGTCTCTCTCCTGCCCGCGAAGCTAGACCGGCATTAAAGGACCCCATATGTGATATTTTCCTTGTAGCAACTATGGCAAACTGACACCTTGCTTTTTCCATTTTGGCTCTCCTAACAACCCAAGAATCAAAGGGAAAAATTTTTTGATATATTTATTTATTATTGGATTAATAATAAATTAAGCCTAAAATGAAAGAATAAAGGAAATCAAGAACTCCTATTGAAATGAAAGCAGCAGCCATTTCCTTAAAAAAATAAATAAATAAACTTGCTTTAAAATAAAAATCTGGTCCATTTCACAATTAGAGAGTCCAGACAAAACCAATTACTAAGCAGAACTATTTCTGGTACTAGATTCAGACAGCAGTTTCTCTGGGGACCTATCACTGACCGCAATCTACAATGGACTTCATGTCAATTTCATAGGGTTCTTTTGATAATTATCCTCCATATAATCTGAGGGCTTTATCCAAACCTCAGTACAGTGAAAACAATTACGGCTATAGGTCAATGCGACTTAACCCAGATGTCTAATTATTTTGCTATGTGTTAAAATTGATCCATCCTTCAATGTGCAGCTTCAGGCTGACCATTTTCATGTTCATTGTCCCCTTGATTTTCCATACATACGTCCCTGCTTTAACTTTCTATTTTGTTTCTCTGTCTTAACTTTTAACCGGTATTCACTGTAGTATAGGTTTTAAATTATATTGAAATTCCATGATTTGTCTTAGTCCTATTTATATCCTCCCCCCTTTTTAAATTGTGATAGGGCAGAGGGAAATTGAGAAAGGAGGAAGAGATAGAGCAGGAGACAAAGACAGACACCTGTAGGCCTGCTGCATCACTTATAAAACATCTCCCCTGCAGATGGGGGGTAGGGGTTCAAACCCAGATTCTTGTACAGGTATTTGCGCATAGCACTACGTGTGTTTGACTTTATGTGCCACCACCTGGCCTCCTCTATTTATATTTCTTAAATTCCCTGTAGCAAAGATATCTCATACCAACCTGTAATACTACAGTAAGTAAAACCACTTACTCCCCTTCCTTATTAGAAAAAGAAGAAAAGAAAAACTATATGCTAAGCTGAATTATCATCTTATAAAATGGAAGTTAATTGATTCATATGTTAACTATAACTCAATTAGAAATTATAATAAAGGGTGAAAATATTCACAGCAGATAAATAAAAATAAATAAATAAATAATAAAATAGCTCCTTTGGGGGCTGGACAGTGCCAGAGAGAGAGGGAGAGGGGCCAGGAGAGGGAGAGAGAGGGAGAAAGAGGAAAGAGGAAAGAGAGAGAGACTTAAAAATTCCTCGTTTGGGGATAGAAATGGACCTATCCCATGACCCCAAAATTCATCTCTTGGGAATATGTCCTAAGGAAACAAACACATCCATCCAAAGAGACCTGTGTATACCTATGTTCATAGCAGCACAATTTCTAATAGCCCGAACTTGGAAGCA
The DNA here is from genome assembly GCF_950295315.1 of Erinaceus europaeus. Lineage (NCBI taxonomy): Eukaryota > Metazoa > Chordata > Mammalia > Eulipotyphla > Erinaceidae > Erinaceus > Erinaceus europaeus. Next base: position 93,658,458 of record NC_080175.1, read on the forward strand.
ACCTATGTGTCAGACAACAGATGAGTGGCTGAGAAGTTGCAGTATATATACACAATGGAATCCTACTCAGCTGTTAAAAATGATAGAATTCACCTTCTTCACCTCATCTTGGATAGAGCTTGAAAGAGTCATGTTAGATGAAATAAACCAGAAAGAGAAGGATGAACATGGGATGATCTCATTCATGGGAAGAACTTAAGAAATAAGAACAGAAAGGGGAGACTATGTAAAACTTGGACTAGTTTGGTGAATTGCACCAAAGCAAAGGAATCTGGGGAAGAAGGACAGAGAGATGGGTGGAGGAATTGGGAGCTTCCAGGTACTGATCCACGATGATATAAAAGAACACCTTGTTGACTTCCATGTGTTCTCTGGACCTTATGAAGTCTGGTAAGAAGAAATTACTTGTCTGTGAATTCTACCCAACTGGTTGAACATGAAACATATGTTCTGTAGTTTTTTAATGAATATCCTACTTATTTTTACTAGACTCAAATTTTCTTATGATATGTACTCCTGATGTGCAAAAATTGTTCTCATCAGGTGGTCTAGAAAGCAACTTAAGCATAACTGGAATATACTAGTAAGTAGAATTTAGTCCACTCGCTTGCAAATTCCACTGTCACAAAAAGTGAAGTGGCCCAAGATTTTGGATCAATTTGACAATTTAATCACTCCCAACCTTATTCTTTCTTCTCCTTTTCTTACACTTGCTGTCCATTCCCTTCTTGTAACCCAGTCTATTCATTTCCCAAGTATTTTTCTCTTGTTCTGATATCCACTAACAACTGGCCTAAGATATACTGTAGGTATCTTCTCTCCATTAAATGGGTGTATAACACAATGAGCAGATTCAAGTTTAAGAAAAGTTGTTCAGAATTTTGAATTCAGGGAAATGACCACACATACATGTTAGAATGAATAATGTCTTGGAAGCACAGTAAATCCCAGAGTGACCAATAAAACACAAATAAAGCAGGATGAATCTGACCGTGGCTGGAATTGTAAAATTTTAGTTCTTCAGCTCCTAAGTTTTTGATAATGATTACTTATAAGGATAAATACAAGGATCTATGTTATAAAGTGAAGCTTTCTGTGTATGATTCAGAAATGTAGGTCTTAGTCATCCCTCTACTGCTACAATAACTCACTTGTAAAAACTAGGAAGTCTCTATAAGCTTTGATATCTATAACTATAAAACAGAAGATAAATGTATTCATTTCCTTGTATCTTTTTATCACTTTTTAAAAAAAATTATACTTATTTTCCCTTTTGTTGCCCTTGTTTTTATTGTTGTTGTAGTTATTATTGTTGTTGTTATTGATGCCATCATTTTTAGATACGACAGAGAGAAATGGAGAGAGGTGGGGAAGATGGGAGAGAAAGATAGAAACCTGCAGACCTGTTTCACTGCCTGTGAAGCGACTCCCCTATAGGTAGGGAGCCAGGAGCTCAAACTAGGATCCTTGAGCCAGTCCTTGCATTTTGTGCCATGTGCGCTTAACCTGGTGCACTACCGCCCGACTACCTTTTTATCACTTTCTTGAGTAAACTGAGTATGGGATACAAAGTTCTGGTGGTGGGGACTGTGTGGAATTGTAGCCTTGTTATCTTACAATCTTGTTAATCATTATTAAATCACTAATAAATTTTAAAAAAATTAAATAGAAATAAGTAGCATATTTTTCAGACAATAATTTATAACAGTTTGACATAAATGGTGCAAATGATTCTCCACTGTAAGCTCCATAGTACTTTTGTCATCAGTCATGGTGGTAATTGGATCACTGTATTCAGTGTTGAATAAAATCCTTCCTCTGAATCTGGTCTTAAATTGGATGATTTAATAATATTATTTTATTATATACAAATGCACAAACATAGAATACAGAAAGAACACTTCAGTCGCTGCAGAGATTTTCACTAAAGATATGCCTAGATTTGTATTTCCCAGCACGGAATATGTCCAAGTAACACTCTGGTCTGCTCTCTCGTAACAATTCAGAAGTAAATCTCTAAAACCATTTTATTTGGAAATCAAAAGATGAAATGCTCTTTTGTTCTAGCATGGGAAATAGGTATCACCAAAAGTTACTGAAGAAAAGTTTTCCTTGGAAGGATGGCAGCTTCTAAAGTTGAGAATAGATAATGCTGTTTCTGTGAAATTTTGCTTTTTGGCGTCATTCTAAAGAACTTTTTCCTTTAATCTATCATTTATCTCAAATCCTATTTCACTTTCAATGACTAATCTCCATAATTTACTATCAAATTATCAGATTGAGCTTTTCTAGAGAAAGAACTACGTGGATATAAAATAATTGGTCAATGCTGCCATTTTCTTTTTATTATTCTGTGAAATAATTTCAGGGGGGTATCTGTCTGCAGACACCTATTGTTGACTATCAGGCATTAAGCCAGCTCCCCCTCCTCCACCCTGTATTGCTGATAGTATGTTCTATTTACATAATCATCATTTTGCCTGAAAGATCCCCACCCATTCCATTCCTTTGATCTGTCTTCTTGGGGACCTGCCCTGCCTGCAGGGTAACATTAATCCCACCAGTTAAAACCATCACAAGAGTTGCTAAGGAAGTTTATACCTTCCCAGCCCACTTCTGCCTTTCTTCATCCTCTTTCCTAGTCATTTCCGTTTCTGACTTGCCACTTCTGGTTCTATCCTATAAAAGCATTGTCTCTGATCAATAAAGATATTGCATTACCTCCCACCATGTGTTTGGTTCCTGAATCATCTGTCTCCTGTGTCTCTGAGTGAGTAGCAGCCCAGACTGGCTCCGGTTGAGTTCTCTCCAACCCAGAGAGCACGTGCCTGGGAAGAAGCATCTCCACACTAGCCCAGCAGTTGACCAGGATCTATTCATAAAGAGCAGAATATTTTTTAAAAATTTATTTTATTTTCCCTTTTACTGCCCTTTTCATTTTATTGTTGTAGTAGTTATTATTGTTATTGTTGTTGTTATTGATGTTGTCATTGTTGGATAGAACAGAGAGAAATGGAAAGAAGAGAGGAAGACAGAGGGAGAGAGACAGACAGACACCTGCAGACCTGCTTCACCGCCTGTGAAACGACTCCCCTGCAGGTGGAGAGCCAGGGGCTGGAACTGGGATCCTTATACCGGGTTTTGCGCTTTGTGCCACATGTGCTTAACTTGCTGCGCTACCACCCAACTCCTGAGCAGAATCTTTTCTACCTCCTATCTGAAAATTCAGTCACCCCTTACAGAAAAACTAACCTTTATCCCTCCCATGAAGGGGATGAGATACAGAACTCTAGTGGTGGGAATTGTATGAAATTATACCCCTTATCCCATAATCTTGTCAATTTAATTATTAAATCACTAATTAAAAAATTCTCTGTCAAAAATGCTTGAAAAACAATTGATATAAAAAGTGTAGTGACACTAAAATATTATTTTCTATTTAATCATTGTAAATAATTTTGGAAAAAGACAGATGTCAGTTTTATACAATGTGCACTTTATTTTGAACAGACATTTCATTAACTGTTACTCTAACTTAAAGGGCAAATGTCTTTGTGATTATTGTTTCCATTCTGGATCAAATAGTCTTTCATGAGAATAAATAATCATATTCTCAAGAGAAGAAGAAAAAAAAGAAAAACTAAAGCCAGGTGACAGGATCCAAAGAGCTGTCAAAAACTGGCTGCAGTCTAGGAATATAGTTCAGTGCCCTTCACTGTCTGCACCAGAGCTGAGCCTAGCACTCCTCTGAGCTTCTCTCTCTCTCTCTCTCTCTCGTAGTAGTAGTAGTAGTTATCTTACTTTTTTAGTTCTCTCTTTTTTTAATCTTTATTGGGTAGAGAGAGAGAGATATTGAGAGGGGAGGGGGGATAGATGTAGGGAGACAGAAAGACATCTGCTTCACCACTCATAAAGCTTTCCCCCTGCAGGTGGGAACCAGGGACTTGAACCCAGGTCTTACCGCACTGTAATGTGTACATTTAATCAGGTACATCACTGCATGGTCCCCACAGAATCATTTTTGAAACACCTGTAGGTATCTGGCTAAGCAATAAGATATAAAATATATTCTGCAAATCGATTACACATAAACATGAACACACAGACACACACACACACAAATTTACCTGTATACATAACTAGAACTAACTGAAATAATGTGAGACTTTCATTAGAGATGATATGTTGGGAAAAGACTTTCAGATTTTTTTCTGAAGCAATTAAATATTATAAAAAATAGAAGGTGTTGTGAAGTGTGCATCCCAGAAGTGTATTCTTTCCAATCGCCACAATTACCTGTTTAGCTAATTGCCATCACACACACACACACACACACACACACACACACACACACACACATATATATATATACATACACATAAATTTATTCATACACGTTCTGTTCTGATATCATAGAAAATTAACTGTATTTTTTAATTTATTGTTTGTTTTTGGCTAGAGTGTCACTCAGTTCTGACCACTGCTGGTGCTAGAGGCCAAACCCACAATTTTTGGCAGGTAAATCATGTGTGCTACTCCTGTTCTATCTCCCCTGGGTAAGGAAAGCACTTTTTGGCTTACTTAAATTCCATTACTGTTATGACTGATGGTAGAGTTTAACAACATTTTGCCACAGGCATAATTTCACACCTGTGTGTGTAAGTCCTCAAATTCCTGTGTCTCTCACTCCCAAGAACCATAGTTCTCACAAAGTTTGAGAGACTATTGGGTTACTTTATTTTTTCATTTCATTGTATTTTATTGAGGGTTAATGATTTACAATATAGTCTTTGACATGTGGGAATAATCTCTTTTTTGTTATTTTTTGGGGGTGTTCTTTTATTTTTATTTAAATAATAGATTGGGTGGCACAATTGTAGGATTACAGGGTATATTTGTACATCATACCCACCAAGGATAACCACCATAATTTTCACAAGTCTCAGAAAAAGTCTTTTCTTTTTTCATTTTTCTTTTTTCCTCTAAGTTCATATGTATCAATTCTCTAGGCTCTGCTACATATGAGCAACACTATCTGATACTTGTTCTTCATGTCTTTGCTTATTTGACTAAATATAATCACCACTAGTTCTATTCGTTTTGTCCCAAAGAACGCAGTTTCATCCTATCTGACTGATGAGTATTATTCAGTGGAGTGTACGTCTCCTGTCTTCTTTAGTCAGTCATCTGTCAATAGGCGGCTTCTACTCTTCAGCCACTGTGAATAATGTTGATGTGAATACGTAGGGTTAGGTGTTTGTGTGTCTTTTTGGGTAAACAAATGCCCAAGACTGATATTTCTGGGTCCTACAGTAGTGTTAGTGTTGATTTTATTTAAGGACTCTCCATATCCCTTTTCCAAGGGACTGCAACACTTTATATGCTGCTTTTCCCCATGGCCTCACCAACACCTGGCATTTCCTGTTTTGTTGATGCAGGCCATTTTCATAGGTATTAGGTGGAATTTCAGAAAAATAGTATTTATTGTATAATATGTGTAGCATTTCCTCATATGGTTGTGGGTCATGTGTATTCTTTAGAGAACTAGTCATTGAATTCTTTGGCCCATTTTTTACTGAGATATTTATTTACTTTGTTAAACTCAATTTTTTTTAAAAAAATATTTTATTTATTTACTGGATAGTGAGAGAGAGAGAAATTGAGAACAGAGGGGGAGACAGAGGAGAGAGACAGAGGGACACCTGCAGCTCTGTTTCACCACTCCTGAAGTTTTCCCCCTGCAGATGAGGACCGTGGGCTTGAACCTGGGTCCTTGCCCATTATAACGTGTGAGCTTAACCAGGTGCACCACCATCTGGCCCCTTAAACTATCAGGTTTTTTCATGTTTTGTTAATTTCATTTATAAATAAGGAAACATTGATAAAACCATAGGATAAGAGGGGTACAACTCCACACAGTTCCCACCACCAGAACTCTGGATCCCATCCCCTCCCCTGATAGCTTTCCTATTCTTTAACCCCCTGGTAATATGGACCCAGAGTCCTTGTGAGTTGCAGAAGGTCTAAGGTTTGGTTTCTGTCATTGCTTCCCTGCTGAACATGGACATTGACAAGTGGATCCATATTCCCAGCCTGCCTCTCACTTTCCCTAGTGGGGCAGAGCTCTGGGGAAGTGGGGCTCCAGGACATATTGGTGGGGTTGTCTGTCCAGGGAAGTCTGTTTGGCATCATGGTAGTATCTGGAACCTGGTGGCTGAAAGAGAGTTAACATATAAAGCCAAAAAAATTGCTGACTAATCTTGAACCTACAAGCTGGAATAGTGCAGATGAAGAGTCGGGGGATCTCGGTTTTATACATAGCTAGTAGGCATATTTTAGTTATATTCCAAAGGGGCCATGACTATACTAGGTTTTATTTTCCCTGAGCCTGAAATCTGAACTGCAGGTGGATCCAAGTTATTGTCTGGGAGATGATGTCATCGCTGAAAAAAGTACCAGAAAGTTGGATCAGGGAAGAGAGTAGCTCCCAAATATGAGAAAGTGTATAGATATTGTTGACTGTAAACCCCATCAATTTGATGTGATCTGGGGCCCACAGTAAGCTTAAAACTATCAGGTTTTTTTTTATAGATGATTGCTATAATCTTTTATCTGATAAGTTATGTGTAAATAACTTTTCCCAGATACTGAGTTTCCTGGCTGTCCTTGGATAGATAGCTTGCTTTTGATGTATCAAAGTATTTTAATTTTATATAGTCCAATATAGATAGTTTGCTTTTGGTGTATAAAAGTACTTTAGTTTTATATAATCCCATATATTTACTCGTATTTTCACTTCACATGCCATGAACACAAGCCTTCAAGTGTGTCTTTGGACAAGCAGCCTCTCATCTCTTCATGACTGGTGTCTCAAAACAGGATCTTAGTATCCCCTGATCCAATTCCTTCTCCTCTGTCCCCAGAGTCCTTTGCTTTCCTGTAATATGTCACATCCAGTGTAAATTCTGACTTAAATTGTCCCCTACTGTTCTTTATTCTTAAGTTCAACATATAAGTGAGATCACTTGGCATTGGTCTTGCTCTTTCTGGCTTGTCTCACTCAGCATGAATCCTAGTTTTAGCCATGATATTGCCAAGAAATGTGGTACTTATAAACCATGTAGTATTATGCACCATTTTCTTTTTGCTTCAGTCATCTGTATGCCACATATTAGCAAACCCATCTAGTACTCCTCCTTCACCTCTTTGAAGTCTCTACACTATGCACCAGCCTAGACTTTGAAAGAGGAAAAATTATTTTAAGTATGGAAAATACAAAGGAAGGTCTATGTACCTGATAGTTTACTGAGAGGTGAAATTTAAGGAATTGACTTAGGGAGTTGTGGAGGCCTGGTAAAAAAAAAAAAAAAAAAACACAAGAGTACACCTTAGGCTGGGACTGCACAAAAGTGCTACAGGTAAAATTCAAAGACAGACTGTTGGAAGAATACTTTTCAGTCAAGGGAGCTCAATTTTTGTTCTATTAAGAAAATTAACTTATTGAGTAAGACTCAACTACATTATGGAACGTTCTGTTGTATTCAGGATATACCAAATTAAATACTAACCTGACTTTTAAAAAAAAAGTACCTTCAGAGCTAAGGAATTAACTCAGTGCTATAGGCCACAGGTATCACAAACTGAGTCCTCAGTTTTGATCCCTGACGACAATTATGAAGAGCTGAAAAGTGTTTGTGTTCTCTTTTAAAAAAATAAATAAAAGCCAGCAAAGTATATTACCTAGATAGTGTGTCTGCATTTAAAAAGTATTTTTATTTATTTACTATTGGATAGAGACAGAGACACTGAAAGGACAGGAGGAGATAGAGAGGGAGAGAGATAGAGAGACGCCTGCTGACCTGCTTCACCACTCATGAAGCTTTCCCCCTGCAGGGGCTTGAACCAGGTGCACTGACATTCTTCTTGTGGGGAGGCCTCTTCTTGGGCACAGACTTCTGGCATGCCCACCCTGTTGCTCACCAGATGCGGGGGTCTAGGAGAATGTCACTCGAGGCAGCAGGCACTGAGTCTTACAGGACTCACTCTGTGTCCACAACAAGAGATGACCCAGAGATCAAGCTGATAGCAGTGATCTGTTTATTGATCAGAGAGGCCAGGCTTTTAAGGGCTTACAGAAGGAGGTAGCTTGTTTATACCATATATGGTTAAAGCAGAAAAGGGGCAGAGAGAAGTAAGGGGTTGGGAAAATTATTAGGTGAGTGATCTAAGGAATGAGGAAGCTGGGCTTTGATGTGCATGGGTGTAGGAGTCCTTGCTGTCAGGTGGGTGAGGTTTGGTTATCGTCTTATTCAGAAGGGCAAGAACAAAGAAGTGAGAAAAGGGGCCTCTGATAATATCTGTGTAAGCAGGAGAGCCATTTTGGGGATGAGGAAGTAAGGTTATGAGTGGCTAGCAGACAAAGAGGTGTCCTGAGGGTGGAGAGAAGATGGGGCAGGTATGATAACTTCTGGTAGCTTTTGAATAAACAGACCATTTGGTTGAAAGACAAGGAAGTAAGCTATTGTATTGGGAATGCAGAGTCTCTGTGAGGCAGAGAGTCTGACAGGTGAAGCTGAGCCTGAAGGCCATTCTCTCCCATGCTCTGTCTCTGGTAGAGAGAGGCTGACAGGAAGACCGTGTTCCTCAGGCACCCATCTTTCAGTGGGAGGTTCCACCAGGCTCAACCATGTCCTCACAGTTTCCCTACAGTGCAGTAACACCTGGTCCCAGTCTGCTTTGTTCAGAACCTAGGTTGGAGCCTGGACATCACTTTATGGAGGATGCTACGATGCTGTGGAATCTGTCCCTCAATCCCTGTTTCTCTTTCATTCTGGAAAATGTTCGTTGGGAGTGGTGAAGTTCTAATGGTGATAAAAACAAACAAACAAATAAATAAATAAATAAGATTTTGCTTAAACACTTTCTAAGCAACTCCAGAATAATGCTTCACTAAATATCCAGTTGCTCTAGTCCAGGTAAATTGATACCTAAGATTAATGATCACATTTCCTGAAAATAGTTATGTCATTTTCACCTTTATCTATAGAAAATGCCTTCAAAATAATGAATGTTTTTCTGTAATTTCAAGTGAAATTAGGGAGAAATATATACCTTGTAATTTAAGTACTTACTACTTCTGCTGTTCTGTAGGGATTTGCCTCAAATTAGTTATCTGAGCCATGGTTTTTCATCTGTAAAATGAGGATAGATCTTTCCACTAATTCACACTTTATTGATTTGCTCCTATTAGAGAAATGCAGATTGATTCACTGGTTTTCTACTGTCTTTATTCAATTTTTTTTTGCTTGTTAATTTTTCTAAATTTACTTTTGTATTGTACCTGACACTTCTAGTTATAGCTTTCCAATTGCATTGGACTTACTGAAATTTATAGGGAATATGTCTTAAATCCCCCATTAGTCCATTTGTTTCCGTTCTGCCTATTTATTTCCTTTACTAGTTGAAGTTTAAATGTGGGAAAATATAGTAGACAAAATGTGGGAATTAAATACACAAGCTAGTCTTAAAAAGCAGACATTTGAAATTTTAATAGAAGTGAAATCTGCTCTTTTTCAGAAGCTTAACTTAAAATAGTGCCTGACTGACGTTTCCTGTAGAACAGCATATACAACATAGCAAGGAGAAGCCACGTTTATTGAGTTTTACTCTATTTAGTGGACGCACTTGGCGGATATATCCTTGCTTCTTCACCCTTTTCTTTTGGTATCTGACTTCCTTGAGGGGAAATTTAGTAGAGAGAAACTTGAATTTTTAGTTATCTGATTAAGAATGGTCTTTGAGCTTCAAGACAATTTTTAGGTTGTACTATTGTTTAGCTTTTTTCCAGTCATCTACCTGACATTATGGTTACTATTTTGATGAGAATATCATTCATATGGACAAAAGATATATGGAAAAAATAATTTGAGTGTGATAACTACAGTGCCACCATTGTCACTATTTAAATTGCAACCGGTAAAGACAAAATAAATAAATAAATATTTGGTTACCGAACAGAAATTTAATTTTCAAAGAAAGTTTTCTTTATATTATTCTCTGAGTGTTATTAAAGAGGAACGGATATATGGAAGGGGGGAAATGTATTTTCTCAGTATTTTTTTTGTTTATTTATAATTTAAAATTTAGCTATGATTAGAATTGGCAGCTTTTTAAACTTCAACTGATATGTAGTATATTCACAAATATGTTTATTCAGTCCAAGAATAAAGACTAAATACATATTTACTCATACATTCACATTAAATATTTAGATAGGTAAGCATATGAATATGTGTATATATACATGTATATATGTATATATATATATATATATATATATATATATATATATATATATATATATATACAGTATCACTTAACAGTTATGTCAAATACAGCTCATATTCCTCTATACTGAATAATAATTTTTTTTCCTCTTGGTCAAACTTCACCAGTCTTGTTTTTTTTTAATCTCAAACTTATACATGCAGAACATAATCAACAGTTTTACTAAAAAGAGTGTGCAAATGTTTCTATACAACTCTGTTATTAACAATAATAACCTCAGCATAATGCATTTCCAAGGGAATTAATGACTGGGGTTAATGGCCCACAGCAAAGCCAGGCAGTCTCGAATCCCTAAGAAATGCCCTGTGCTTTGATCATTATTGTTTCATTACAACATACAAATAATCAGCAGCAATTACAGTGGGAACTACGGGAATAGTGCAGCCTTGAAAATTAACACTTTCAGGGCTCAGAGTTGTCAAGAGTTGCCATTGCTTCCACTGAGCTCAGTATAAGCAATCTTAAAACCAAAAGCACTGACGCACATGAAGCCAGAACATAATACCATCCTGAGCGGCCATTACTCTAGCGAGAGACTCGCCTGACAGGCAAAGAATGTGAAATGAATCTGTGCAAATAAAATACCAAGCAAGCCAACCTGAACTAAAGTTATAAATGTAGTATTTACTTAATACTCAGAAAGTTATAGGAAACTGAATTCTATAATCATTTCTGTATTTTGATGAATTCCTGGAAATTACTAGTAGAAATGAAAAGGAAAATATTATGAAAATAATAATAATATGAAAAGCAACTTATATTTTATTTTTCATAAACTTCAGTTCAGATCTGACCAGACAAAAGGCAAAAAGAAAACATTTAACCATGAAGCTCTATTTTTATAATATTTTGCTTTTATTCATGGCCTGAGCCTTTTACAAAGTAATATATGTATTTTTGAATTAAAGGATATCAGGGTTAATTCTTAAAAATTGAACAAGCCTACTAAATAAAAATCAGGCATGAGAATATATTTCCCTTTCTGATAACTCTTGTCCCAAAAGTCCGTTTAACTATCACTCACCAGTAATGTCTTTGTGAAAAAGTCCTATAGTTACCAGTATTTCTCCTGCTCTAACCAACATCAGCATTTGAAGTAGTTAAATTAATTTTTGTTTATTTATTTATTTATTCCCTTTTTGTTGCCCTTGTTTTATTGTTGTAGTTATTATTATTGTTGTCTGTCTTTGTTGTTGGATAGAACAGAGAGAAATGGAGAGAGGAGGGGAAGACAGAGATGGGGAGAGAAAGACAGACACCTGTAGACCTGCTTCACCACCTGTGAAGCGACTCCCCTGCAGGTGGGGAGCCGGGGGCTCAAACCGGGATCCTTACACCGGTCCTTGAGCTTTGCGAATAAGACTATTTTTAATCTATGAATTCATTTTTTAATTGTCACTAAGCTTACTGCTGGGGGTCTGTGTCAGCACTGTGGAACCCACTGCTGGAGCCATCTTTCCTTTTTTGATTTGATAGGACAGATAGAAACTGAGAGGAGAGGGGAAGATAGGGATAGAGAAAGATAGGCATTTATGGACATGCCTCACTCTAGTGAAGCTTTGCGCCTACAGATGGGGAGTGGGGGCTACACCCAGGTCCTCACAATGGTAATGCATGACTAATGCTATTTTAAGTCTCAGTTCTCTTCAATATCAGTATTTCTCAACTGTCTTATAGATACAAGGTCATATGTACACTTTAGGCAATGAAATGTGTCATGTTTAAACCTACATCATCACTTTCCTCTTTTGCCTATTTAATCTTCCCCTTTTCCAAAACAGCATCTTTCTATTATGTGCATTTATGATCATTGGGTACTACTTAATTTCACATATAGGTTTTTGTAGATTTTATTTCTATGAAATTTTAGTATTCATGTCTATTAATTATATATCCCAAGTTAAGTTTTAATCTAAATTATTTTAATACACTAACTGGTCATAGTATCACAAATAAGACATCCTTAAGAAAGCATCACTTATTTTGTCTTTGAACTCTACTACAATTAGATGTAAAATTTCATGGATGTATGACTGACACATCAGATATGGGTACCAAGATTAATTTTAACTAGTACCATGCATGTGTCACTGAAAAATTACACAATTCATTATAGTTTCAATATTGACATGGGTAATAATGCTTATATCATAATATTATATAAAATGTAAAATTAATAATAATAACTTCTCATTTCCTATTGTTTGTCTATACAGTCTATGTACTTAGTTATTTGGCTATCTTTTCTTGTCTAACCCACATAGCTCATGACCTCTTTAAACTTATATAAAAGTTTATATGATAGTTAAAACCGAGATGGTTTTGTTTATATATTCTTTAGTGATGAGTTTGATGTTTTCACTTGCACTGTAGACAGCAGGAAATAATAGCACTCATACTTTTAAACAACAGCAACAAAAGTTACAAACTGCAAATTGACAACTTTTCATGAACCTATCAGATAAATGAGGCTTCATTCAAATAAGTAATTTGAAAACTGAATAAGAACTATTACTATCAGGAAAAGACAATCGATAGATAATATTAAGATATGATATGGAGGTTAGAAATAATCAGAAAATAAGTTATGCATTTTAATGTCATAGTTAAACAGTCCAATAGGAAAGTTAAAGCATACCCAACATCAGGTATTTGATTTCATTAGAGTGCAGAGTACGGAAAGATAGAAAAAGATAAGGAAGGAAGGAAAGAAATAAGGAAGGAAGGAAGAAAAGAAAGACTAAGCAGAAATTAAAATTTAAAACTCTCATGAAATATGTGGAATTTCTTCTAGCTTGCTGATATATATATATATATAAGAGCATAGGAGGGATATTTTTGTGAAATAAGTCTCTACATACTAAAATGAGGGGTTGGTGGGAAAAGTATATAGAAAAAGTCAAATACTTGAATATCCATTTGGGCTGAAGTACCAAATGTACACTGATCCACTTTCTGGTAGAAAGTCTGGATGATAGCCTTTGCTTCTGATGTAACCTTAGCTCAAGACCCATGTTTTGCTGGCTCAAAGCCCATATTGCACTTGGTACTTTCTGCACCTGATACCTTTTGCATTCAGCACTAAGGTGTGATGTAATGCACTTCTCAGGTAACAGCTGGGTTGATTACTGCCTGTGTCTAAGCTGATTGTATCAACTGACAGGATAAAAAGCTGTGCTGGAAACAAGAGATGAGTGTACTTGTACCTGCATGCTCCACCCATGTCGTCTTCACCTCTTGTCTTCCAGCTAAGTACCTCACCTTCCTGAATCCCACTTCAGCTGGCAAAGGCTGACACCTGACAATTCATACAAGTAAAACATTATCAAATAATCTAATATATATATATATATATATATATATTCAGACTTTCAAAAAATGAAGAGAAGGAATAGTTGAAGAAATAAATGAAATAATTATGAGTCCACTTCAAATCATATGATTAAAGAGATCAAAGAAAAATGATGATACATTTACACCTCTAAGAAGCCCATATTAAAGTTGCTAAAATTACAGGGTAGAGGAATCTTTAAGGTAGCCAGGGGAGAAGGAAGAGTGTATTACATATAAAAGAGAGTATATAAGAATTTAAGACCTCATTGAAAAGAATGCAAACCAGAGTGCAAAATATATTATCTTTTAAATACTTAAAGGCAAAGAAAATAACTAAAAAAAACTGTATATATATATATATATATATATATTTCCTTAGCAATACTATATTTTTCATAAATGAAGAAATGAAGACTGTTTGAGGCAAACCACAACTGATGTTATTACCAGGAAGTCTGCATTATAATAAAAGAGAACTTAAAATAAGTGATTCAAGCAGAAGGAGCATGATAGCAGATATTCTCTTGCATCTCCACAAGAAACAAATGACACTGTGAATAATGCATATATTAAGTAAATGAAGACAAAATATAAACCGTTTTCTTGCTTCCTCTTGCTGTGAAAGATAACTGTATAAAGTAGTGATAATAGTTATACATTCTGCACAAGTTATGCAAATTAAATTGGTATTTAAACACTAGCACAAAAATAGAGCAAATTAGAAATACAGTGTTATGAAACTGTTTGAAAGTACATATATAATTAACAATGTTTAATGTACACAGTAGAACAACTACTAAGTTTTTTAGTGAGCCAGTAATAATATACCTATAGTATTGATAAAATGTAATGAGAAAATATGCTTGGTTACCCCCAATGAAGACAGAAAAAAAAGAAATAAATGAGACAAAGAACAGATTAAAATGTTTATGAAATGGTACAATTTACTTTTACAATACCTATAGTTACATTAAACAAGTAGTTTAAATACATCCAAGAAGACCAATCTTATCAGATTGGATTTAAAAACCCTTAACAAAAAAAATTGTTATCTATAGAAAACACACTTTGACTATAAAGATTTCGGTAGTTTAAAAAAAATTTCTAAAAGGATGTATCATGCATATACAATTAGAAATAAACCTGGTTGTTGCTGGAGTTCAAAGTTAGCATGATTCCACCACTTCCAGAAATCATATTTATCCTTAAGACTAGAAGGTGAGAGACAGAACAAAGAGAGAAACAGATCTCAGATAGACATCTACAGTACTCCTTCACAAATTGGGAAGCTAATCCCCTGCAAGTGGGGACCAGGGACTCAAACCCAGATAGCCCTGCCTGATAATGCATGTGCTACACTACGTGAAGCACCTAGCACTGAGCTTTATCTTAGTTCAATCAGACCTTCAAAGTCTCCTCTACTACGTGAGAAATCTGTTAGTAAGTGGGTCCTGAGGTGAGAACATTGGAAGGAGGACTTTCAGGCTACCATTGTTAGCATGCTTTCTAATCCTCCAATGCACGGGAACAAACACACCCACACTGTCCCACTTAGCTGTATAATAATTAATTTGACTTATGCCTAATTACTAGTAGACAATCAAATTCATATTGCTTTATTTAATAGGGTAGCCTGAAACTAAGATCTGCTGACTAGATCTGTATCCACAAGGGGACACAACGATATTAGCTGAAACAGAAGTGACCTGAGTTTCTCCTGGCAAATTATTAGAATGCAATAATTCTAATAATAAAATTCAATATCTCATATATGTTTTACCAATAGGTAAGTGAGATTTTAGTTGCCTAGAATGTCCCTAAGGAGACAGAAAAAAAAATCGATGTAGAAATATGTTGTAATTCATATAATATAAATATTTTTTCAAAACTAATTTTAAGAAGCCTAGGGGAGTAAAATGTATAAGTATTATGATTTGTTGCATTTTGGTGACCTGGTAAAAGGTTTATATATTATAATTTGTAAATGATATTGTACAAATGTAGACAAATAGTTGTAGAGATGACAGCCCATATTTGCAACTTTAGAAAAACTTCTGTGGTGATGTTTATTACCCTGAAACTAATGCACAGAGTTGTATGAGAAAATGAAAAGAAAAATCCATGAGATTTTGGAAGAGAGAAGTCTAAAGGAGTTTGAAATTGAATCTTGAAGAATGAACATAACCCGTTAAATAAAGTGTAGGAGATAATGAGTTCAAGTTATGTAAAATACATGGGGGGGGCCGGTGGCAGAATGATAGTGATTTAACTCTGCCCATTGAAAACTGACCTGTCAGGTCTGAGGGTAGCTCACCAGGTTAAGTGCACATAGTACAAAGCCCAAGGACCCAAGCAAGGATTCTGGTTGGAGCCATCAGCTCCCTACCCGCAGGGGCATCACTTCACAAGAAGCGAAGCAGGTCTGCAAATGTCTGTCTGTCGCTCTCCCTCTCTATCTTCCACTCCTCTCTCGATTTCTCTCTGTCCTATCCAACAGCAAGAACAATATTAACAGCAACAACAATAATGGAAAAAAGATGATCTCCAGGGGCAGTGGATTCATAGTGCAGGCACTGAGCCCCAACCATAACCCTGGAGGCAAAAAACAACAACAAAAAAAGTGACCTGTCTTTGTGAATACCTCTTGAGCATTTATGTAGTTTGATCACAAAAGAATAAAGGCCTTGAAAGCTAAGACAAGTAATTTAGACTTGATTGATGGACAGTAGAAATAAAGTAAGCTATGCCCAGAAAAAGGGTGTGAAATGAAGACATGCTTTCATTAATGATGATTCTGTCCATGATATATAATGGAATTGTGTGGGTGAAAAGAGCGATGTTGGAGAAGCTAAAAAAAATAAATAAATAAGAATAAGAATACAAACCAGAAAATAAGACCAGACCTGGACTTGAACAATCAGAGCTGGCTAGAAAGGAAGGGTAAGCTGATTATGCAAAATTGGCCATTATTCATGGGAGACTTTTCTCTGTGAATGTACCACCTTTAAAAGAACAGAGACAATTAGGCATATAGACATTGTCTTTGAAATGCATTTTTAATCATTTGGAAAGAGGATTAGATTGCAATTGTACTGATTTGCAGCTTTGATTACTGAGAATCAATTTAGAGGAAATGGAATTTAAAATTTTTCATGAGATTTTCAGAGACTTTAGATCTTCCTTGATGCCAACAGATAAGAAAACCACATCTTAAAGTGAATTTGTTCAGGTTCCATGATTCGTGTGCAGGTATAGGGATTTCTAAATCCCTTCTCTCCACAAATCCTCATGCCTGTGACTTTACTAATTCCAACCACATTTTATGAAACCAGGAAGCAAAGTAAAACCAGAAGCTATAGGGAATAACTTTGGAATAATATTGGGCAGGCTGACCCCAGTCATATGTGAAAATTCATGATTCAGAAAATCTTTACCAAAAATCGTCATGTTATATTGTGATTGAGGATACTCTAAACGCAAAGTGATTTTATCTCTCATGCATCCATCCTCATTGTCATTCTCCCTCATCATTTGTGCCCTCATTAAAAAGAAAAGCAACATCTTGGAGCAGAGAGGAATTGGGTTAAGTTTCTTCATCATGATCTGAAGCTCTCCTAATGATGCACAGGCCCTCTTAGCCAATGTGTGTTGCAGGAACAGCAGCAGTGGGAGCGCCGCATATGAAGAGTGTAAACATATTTGTGATGTTTCTAGGCCCCCACACAGCAGTGCACTTGACTGCAAACATCAGCCAGAAAGCTGCTGCTCCTTTTAGTCTCGCCACAAAGAGCTTCTGTATCTTCAGTTTCAGGGAACAAACAATTTGCTCTGTGAACAGCTGAAGCAAGCTGTGTCAACAAGACGGAATTTGAATTATGGCATGCTGCTCTGTCTATGAAAGCAGAAGAAGGGAGGACATGATTGCGGCCTAGAGCCTGTGGTTAGGAAAGGAGTAATGCTAGGGCTCCAGCATCATTTGTTGATAGAAAACATCTGCTTCCTTCCCTGTCCCCTTGAAAGATTCTCTTGGGAGATGGGCCCCTTGTATTATCACTCTGAACCAGGCCGCTCCTTCCTCAGACTTCTGAGGCAATATTTGAATCTGTTAAGAAATCATGAAAAAATAGTACAGATGAAGTGTTTGATGGAATGAAAGGGTAGGTGATAAGGAAATGTGAAAGCTTACTGCATTCTCAGTCTTAAAATATCATCTGTGCTTTAGCTCCTAATTTTCACACTTCACAGCTGCTAATGGATCTCTGTGGAACTAAAGGAAGACTGTTGAAAGAAAGATGCGTCTTTTTTGTCATCTCCGTCATGTTTTCCTTTTCATTCTCCTGTAGAAAGTTTCTATTTGCCTTAAAGTACCTTGAGAGCAGTGAAGTTCCTTTACTGTCTTTTTCTCACTTGAGATTCACACCATACCAAAAATGTCTTCTGTAACCAACAAAATAATGCAGGCATAGTGGACTACAGATCTCAACTATTTCCATGTCTGGATCACTGAGAGTCACTGGGAAGAAAACATGGTAAGGAGGGGGTCTGCTGATATGTCCTGATACTATGAGGCAAGTGTTCTAGGTGTTGGAAGACCCGATAGGCCCCGATATTGGGGAGAATTGCCAACAAAACAAACAGTGTTCACACAGGCCGGTACTTCCAAGAGCTAGGGAAAAAAAATTCAGGCTGATTCACAAACACAAGAAATAAGTAGTTAAGAGGAAAAAACAAAAAACAGTTCACTTTCTCTAAAAATGCTGATGTTGCAGAGTGATGACATTGTTTAAATTCCTGATGTCTTAATCTGTTCTGAAAACAGATTCCAACTAGTTCTTTATTATTGTTATAGTTATTATTGTTGTTATTGATGTCGTCATTGTTGGATAGGACAGAAGGAAATGGAGAGATGAGGGGAAGACAGAGAGGGGGAGAGAAAGATAGACACCTGCAGACCTGCTTCACCGCCTGTGAAGCGACTCCCCTGCAAGTGAGGAGCCAGGGGCTGGAACCGCAACCCTTACTCTGGTCCTTGCACTTTGCACCACCTGTGCTTAATCCGCTGTGCTACCGCCCAACTCCCCCAACTAGTTCTAATACCTTTGTTCATTCGTTGCATATTTTTCTTTAGGATTCTGAAGTTAAAATAGCATTCTGTTATCAATGGCTCCATGGCCAGGGTATTTATATTCTACATGGATTTTTTTTTCTTGTGCTTTTTCAGAGGTATTTATAGTTGACATAATAAAATGAATATTATTTCTCCAATCTAGTTTCTTCCCCCCAATCTAATTTTTTTTGTTTGTTTTGTCCTCCATCCTGACAGTGAGAATATCTTTCATCTGTACACACTGAAACTTTTAGTCAGCTTGTCTTATCCTTAGTTATCTTTGCTCTGTTGCACACTCCCTGTGAAGGACATTTTCATGTTCACTTTAAAAGGGTTTACCTACAGGGATGCAGAGGTTGCACAGGTCTGTGCTGACTATGGGCCCCAGACAAATCAATGGGGTTTACAGTTAACAATATTTATATACTTTTCCCAGATTTGGGAGCTACTCTCTGCCCTGATCCAGCTTTCTAGTCCTATTTCCAACTCTGACACCATCTCCCCAGATAATAATTTGGGTCCACCTCCATACTAGCTGTCAGGCTCAGGCAAAAACTAGTAAAGTCATGGGCCACTTGGAATATACTTAAAATAGACTTTCTAACTTTTTCCAAAATGGAGACCCCAAATCTCATCTGCAATACTCTTACCTCTAGATTCCTGATTATTAAACTCTTTGTTCTGCTTTATATCTGAATGCTTTTCAGTCACCAAGTTGCAGTGGTTGCCATGACACCAACCTGACTTCCCAGGGCAGATGACTTCATCCATGTGTCCTAGAACCCCACCTCCCCAGAGTCTCTAAACCACTAGAGAAAGAGAGAGACATACTGGGAGTGTGGATCAATCTGCCAAGGCCCATGCTCAGTAGTCAATGACTGCCACCTCTCCAGATTCAAAGGAGGTCTCAAAACTTTACATCAGGCTCAACCTGACGCTGTTAACTGACTACGGAAGAAGGGCAAACGCTAGAAGAAGAAGTGGGGAAGCAATTACAGAAACCAGATCTTCCGTTCTCTGCACCCAATAATCATCCTGGATCCATACTCCCAGAGGGATAAGGAGTAGGAAAGCTTCCAGTGGAGGGGATGGGATATGGAACTCTGGTGGTGGGAATTGTGAGGAATTGTATCCCTCTTATCTTATGGTCTTGTTGATCATTATTAGATCAATAATCTTTTTAGAAAGGGATCACTGCTAAAGTAACAATAATATATTTATTCCGTCAAAACAGTACTAGCAGATTTTCAAGATATTCTAGATGTATTACTCTTTTGCTGGACATTATGAAAATTTTTTTCTTGGGCTTTTACTGGCAAGGAGCTGGAACCTGGGCAGTATATATATAGTAAACTGGTTTGCCACCACCAAACCCCCTCCTCCTTTATTATTTTTTTAACAGTTTCTTATCAATCATTTGATCTTTACATTTTTTTACCAAATAAAAAACCCCTGAATTTCAACTGTGTGGAATTTTTTATTTGAAATTGAGGTTGGTGGTACAAGGACTACCAAAGGACAGAAACTACAGTCAACTGGCAAGACAAAATGACCAAAATAAAGAGAACTCTTTTCAGAGTATGGGTTGAATGGTAGGCCGCATATTTACATGTGAATACTTGACATCATATTAAACCAATCTGCAGTCGTTTTATTTAAAACAATCATTTCACAAGTATTAGGAACCTTCTAGGTATAATGAGAGGATTATGGGCTTTGCAATCAAACAGAGCTGGTTTTGATTAGCTATCTGACCTTGGAGATTTAACCTCTCTGAACCTCAGTTCTCATTTATTAGATGGATTTAATAACAACAACTGCAGAGTGTGGTTGTGTAGATTAAATGAATTTAGGGTAGCATCTGGCACCCAGGAAACTCTCTGAATAGGTAATATTACAGGTACTGGTAAATGGTACAATTGTGATATATCTATTTTCCTTCTGTCAGTAAATGCCTTTATTCAGTAAAGCACCTAACAGCAGGAGCTTTACAATGTAGTTAAAAAAAAAAAAAAAACAACTTGTAGTAGTTGTGACCCTGTATTCAGCAATGGTACAAACTAAATAAATGTTCTTTGAGAAAGGGAAAACAGTAATGATATAATAGAAATCAAGGAATGGTTCTCAGATGAATTGAGATTTGAGTTTGGCCTTGATTAACACCCAGAGTCAGTAAGGACAGAGGCAAAAGGGAAGTCATGGAGAACACCCATTTAAGAAGGTATTCAGACAGGGATAGGCAGCCTTTGTCTATGTTAGTGTAGTCTATGTAAAGAAAAGGTAGCTGTGTAATGTGGAAAATATGTTCAAATATATATCTAGTCAAGTGACTAGAGACTAAGAAATTTAATTGTTTAAAGAGACCAGACAGTATAATAACTGACTGAACATACATGTTACAATATGCAAAAATCCCAGTTAAAGACCCTGGTCCCCACCTGCAGGGGGAAATTTCATGTGTGGTGACGCAGTGTTGTAGGTCTCTCTCTCTCTCTCTCTCTCTTTCTCTCTACCTTCTTCCCCTTAAGTCTCAATTTTTCTGTCTCTATCCAATAAGTAAATGAAATAGTATAAAAGAGTAATCATTCAAGAAAAGATATGATGAATGATAGGGAGAAAAAAGAAAAGGACCACTGGGAGTTGTTGAGTTGCTTTGCAGTCACTGAGCCTCAGGGATAAGCCTGCTGACAGGAAGAAAGAAAGAAAGAAAGAAAGAAAGAAAGAAAGAAAGAGAGGAGATCAGGATCAATCATTAGAATATTAATGCTAGAAAACAGAAAATAATTATTTTCCAAATTTAAAAGGGACAAGAAGAAAAATATTGAATAAAATTTTTAAAGGATTGGAATAATCACTCTAAAGAATGACCTAGGATTTTAAAGAGAAACGTGACAGTGGCTGATCGTTATACCTCTGACTCCCTGAGGTGAATTGCAATGGTTATTACATGAAAGTGGTCATCTACACAGACTTTATACTTCTAAAAGGTTAGAAGAAGGGAAAGGGAAAAAATCATAGGTATAGATAATTAAGGGTTCAAGAATGTAGCACAAGCCAAGAGGACAAATGATTCCAGGGCATCTGAAAGGGAATATGACAGATCACAGTACACAGTCAGTCCAGAGATGTGAGTGGTTTCAGTTGTTTGACAAACATTATGAAAAGCTCTGGTTTCAAGGCTGGTGCTAGATTCCAGTGAGTGGAGAAAGAAAAACACCAGGAAAATGAGCAGGTGCTGAAGGAGCAGAGGTCACAATGAGAGCAAGGAGTCAAAAAATAAAAAATTATTCCAGCAGATGTAAAAGTGGAATATGAAGAGAATTAAAAACCAAATGTCACAGGAAGCATAACTCCAATTCTAACTGTAGCCAAGGCTTGGGATGGAGATACTCCATTTGGCAACCCCGTAAGAGTCTGGTGCTATGCCAACCAAGCTAATAGGGCGTACAAGATTGGCAACCCTTTAATTCTAAGCTGACTAGTTGAGAAAGACCAGAAGTTGTAGTGCGATGAAGCAAAGCCGTGTCAGTCTCAAGCTGGGAAGTTAAAAAGTACTAAGTAGAAAAGGATGAAATAGTCTGAGGAAGAAGATTTGTCCTTGACTTTGAGATACATCTGGATGGTGTGAGAAACACACGTTTTAGAGAAAGGAAGAGAATGTTTTGTACAGCAGTAATGAGAAAGGATTCTAAGTTAGCAGTGAAAAATAATTATAGTTAGACTGCCTTCTAGCTCAAAAACTCAAAAGGGTCACAGACAATATGTGTGCTGAGATATTTTTGTTGTTTTTTTTTAATTTTTTAAATATTTATTGATTGATTGATTCCATTTTGTTGCCCTTGTTTTTTTATTGTTGTAGTTATTATTGATGTCATCATTGTTGGATAGGACAGAGAGAAATGGAGAGAGGAGGGAAGACAGAGAGGGGGAGAGAAAGACAGACACCTACAGACCTGCTTCACCACCTGTGAAGTGACTCCCCTGCAGGTGGGGAGCCGGGGGCTCGAACCAGGATCCTTATGCCGGTCCTTGCACTTTGCGCCACGTGCGCTTAACCCGCTGCGCTACAGTCCGACTCCCTGTTGTTTGTTTTTAAATTGTTCCCAAGATCACGGGGGCTCTGTGCCTGAATGATGAACCCCTGGCTCCCATTGGTCACCCCTCCCCATCTATTTTCTCTTTCTGTTTTACCTGATAGAAAGAGAAAGAAATTGAGAGGGGAAGGAGAAAGAGAGAGAGAGAGAGAAACTGAAACAGAGAGACAGAGACCTGCAGTTCTGTTAAAGTGTCCCCTTGAAGGTGGGGAACTGGGACTTAAACTCTATTATTTGCACTTGGTACCCTATGTCCTCAACCAGGTGCACCACTGCCCAGCTCTATGTGCGTAATTTTGTAAGAAACTGCCAATTCTTTTTTTTTCCCCTAAGGCAATTACACCATTTTATAAAGACAGATATAATGTTCATATCACCTTCATAAAAATAAACTGTATTAATTCTTTTGAATTTTGTTTCAGTGACTGAGATATGGCGATTTTCTTTTTTTTCTTTTCTTTTTTCTTTATTGGGTGATTAATTTTACAGTCAACAGTAAATACAATAGTTTGTACATGCACAACATTTCACACTTTTCCACACAACAATACAACCCCCACTAGGTCCTCTGCCATCATGTTCCAGGACCTGAACTCAAGTCTCTTACTTTGGTGCAGGACACCAGCTCCAGTTCAGGTTCTACTTGTGTTTTCTCTTCTGATCTTGTTTTTCAACTTCTGCCTGAGAGTGAGATCCTCCCATATTCATCCTTCTGTTTCTGACTGATTTCACGTCACATGATTTCTTCAAGCTCCACCCAAGATGAGCTGAAAATGGTGAAATCAGCATTTTTACTCTGAAAATGTCCACTAGTTCTCCTTTATCTATCTCTTCATTTAGCTCCTTCGTTTCTTTATTGATTTTCTGCCTGGATGATCTGTCAAATTAAGAGAGTGGGGTGTTGAAGTCCCCCACTATAACTATGTTGCTGTGAATATATTGCTGTAGCTCTTTCAGTAGATGTTTGATGTATTTAGATGGCTTATCCTTGGGTGCATAGATGTTGATAATCATTAAGTCCTCTTGGATTAATTGCTCCTCTGAGCACTAAGTAATGTCCATCCTATCTTTTAAATTTTTATTTAAGATCTCTTATGTCAGATATGAGCATAGCTGTTCCTACCTTTTTATTGCAGACCTGCTTCACCACTTGTGAAGTAAGTCTCCCCTCCCCCTGCAGGTGGGGAGCCAGGGGCTTGAAGCCAGACCCTTGTGCATGCCCCTGTGCTTTGTACTATGTGTGCTTAACCTGCTGTGCCACCGCCCAGCCCCCATGACTTTCGTTTTCATATTAAAGTCTATAGTGCATCTTTATTAACAAGTCTGTTGTGAGTTCGAGGTACTTTTTCCCTCTTTAAAGTGTTTATTCCTTTTCTCACTAGACTGTTTTTAACTCTTCTATAAAAATGAATTAATTGAACGTTGATTACACTGTACATCTATTTTCAGGCTTTCTATACTGATAATTTAATCTTATTTATCTTCAGACAAGTAGTGTACTCTATTAAGTACTCCTGGTTTGTAAGAAGTGTGTAAGTCAGCTAGTAAACATCTTACAACTTTGATCATTGTTTACAGGAATACTGTAAGTTATTTTATTTCCAAATTAATTTTAGAATCAGCCTATACATTTTTATACATAAATACAATCAAAAATTGATGATATAATGACTGAGTTCACAGTTAATCTGTGGTTTAGTTTTGGAAGAAGTGAAATTGTAACATATTAAAAAAATAATGATATATTAATTACATTCTGATTCATAAATAATGTAGATCTACCTTTCTTAATTAGCTACAAATATGTTTTGCTATTCTGAATATAGTTAATTTATGTATTTTAAAAAATTTTTATTTATTTCCTTTTGTTACTCTTGTTGTATTTATTATTGTTGTCATCATTGTTGTTGCTGTCAGTGTTGTTGGATAGGACAGAGAGAAATGGAGGAGAAGACAGAGATGGGGAGAGAAAGATAGACACCTGCAGACCTGCTTCACTGCCTATGAAGCGACTCCCATGCAGGTGGGGAGCCGGGGGCTCCAATCGGGGATCCTTTTGCGGGCCTTTGCGCTTTGTGCCACTTGCGCTTAACCTGCTGCGCTACAGCGGACTTCCTTAATTTATGTGTTTATTTCATATCAATAAGTCAGTTAAATTCACGTTTTATTTCTAGTATTAAGACATGATCCCAATGATGAGTGATTTAAAAGATATTTCATATCACCTCAATAATGGGATTTCCTAAATTTTAGAGAGACTTCTACAAAAATATATAGATGAAAAATAGTACTACTCTAAGCAACTATACAAAGAATCATTATGAAATTTAAAAGAGATAATTTGGCTAGGAAGGCAGCTCACCTAGTAAAGTGTATGTCCTACCACAAA
Source organism: Erinaceus europaeus (assembly GCF_950295315.1). Taxonomy (NCBI): domain Eukaryota; kingdom Metazoa; phylum Chordata; class Mammalia; order Eulipotyphla; family Erinaceidae; genus Erinaceus; species Erinaceus europaeus. Next base: position 93,683,728 of record NC_080175.1, read on the forward strand.
TAAAGGCCCTAGAATTGCATTTGTGCTCTATATTCAAGCACAGTGGGTGGCACATAGAGATCTCTGTTGGCAATGAAGTCCTGGCAGAGCACTATATCTACCTCTGTGGATGTCTCTCCATCTCTCCTGCCATTTCAGATAAGTGTAAAGCAATAAAAACATAAAGAATAGGGAAGTTGGCAGCCTGGCGGTAGCCCAGCGGGTTAAGCGCACATGGCACAAAGCACACAGACCGGCTTAAGGGTTCCAGTTGGATAGAACATTGAGTTGGAATCAGAGCCTTGGTCTTGCCTGGGCCTCCAGGTTCCAGATGTTACCATGATGCCAACGGGACTTTCTTGGACAGACAACCTTAACAATGTTTCCTGGAACCCCACTTCTCCAGAGCCCCACCCTACTAGGGAAAGAGAAAGACAGGCTGGAATATGGCTTGACCTGTCAACACCCATGTTCAGCAGGGAAGCAATTACAGAAGCCAGACTTTCCATCTTCTGCACCCCACAATGCCCTTGAGTCCATACTCCCAGAAGGATAAAGAATAGGGAAGGTGGGAGCCTGGCGATAGCCCAGCGGGTTAAGTGCACATGGTGCAAAGCGCGGGGCCGGATCCCAGTTGGATAGGACAGTGAGAAATTGAGAGCAGGAGGGAAGATAGAGAGGGATAGAGAAAGATAGAGAGAAAGTGGCTCCCCACCCTGCAGGGGAGTCGCTTCACGGGTGGTGAAGCAGGTCTGCAGGTGTCTATCATTCTCTCCCCCTCTCTGTCTTACCATCCTCTTTCCGTTTCTCTTTGTCCTATCCAACAACACCACCACCAATAACAACAAATATAAACAACAAGAGCAAAAAAAGGTTAAAAAAAAAACAGCCTGCAGGAGTAGTGGATTCCTATGAACCCCAGTAGTAACCCTGGAGGCAAAAACAGACAAACAAAATTTAGGGAAAAAAAATAAATTTAAAAAAGCTATCAGGGGAAGGGATGGCATAAGGAACTCTGGTGGTGGGAATTGTCCCCCTCTTAGTCTATGGTCTTGTCAATGTTTCCATTTTATAAATAAATACATTAAAATTAAAAAAATGAGTTGGGAGGTCACCTCAGATATATCACCTACATGTAAGACCCCTGGTTCATTCTAGCCACAGAATAGAAGTAAAGTGACTTACATACAGCTCATAGACCTGTTTCTTGAGTCTGTATTTTTAATATAGGTTACATATAAGAGCACTGTTACCATTATGTTTGAAGAGTACCACAGAACCAATTTCCTATGCAAGCATCCTGCTTTACAACTATAGGGTTTTTTTTTTATTTACTTTTGTTGCCCTTGTTGTTTTATAATGTAGTTATTATTGTTGTCGTCATTGTTGGTTAAGACAGAGAAAAATGGAGAAAAAAGGGAAAGACAAAGGGAGAGAGAAAGATAGACACCTGCAGACCTGCCTCGCCACTTCTGAAGCGACTCCCCTGCAGGTGGGAGCTGGGGGCTCGAACCTGGATCCTTACCAAGTCCTTACGCTTTGCACCATGTGTGCTTAACCTGCTGAGCTACTGCCTGACCCCTACAACTATAATTTTATTACTTTGGAAGTGTTATGAAAGTCATTGCCTTTAGCAACATTTGAGTCTCTTATATTGATGTCAAGGAGTCACTAAATGTCCCTCTGTAAGAAAATTCTTAGCAGTTGAACCAACTAAAGAAAACTAGATAAATTCTTTTATTTATCTATTTATTTATTTGTTATCATTTAGGGGTGCCGGGCTAGCTTCGCAGGTGGGAGAGAGTATCCAGGGACTCGTGGCAGTGTGGCAATACAATTCTTTATTGATGCAGGGTACCAGAGTCAGGTGTGAGCACAGCAGTTAGGCCACATGGTGCTAAACCACAATGGCCACCTCCCACTCTGCACGCCAGCCCTCTTCCAGGTCGCAATGCAGGAGAGAAAAGAGAGCGAGGAAGAGAAGAGAACGAAACCAGGAACAGAAGTGGGTTTTATGTGATAAAAACCGGAAGTGGCAAGTCTGGAATGGAAGTGGCTAGGAAAGGGGGTGGAGAGAGGCAAAAGGCATGCTGGGGAGGTGGAAGCATCCTTAGCAACTGTTGCGATGGTTTTAACTGGTGGGAATTAGCAATACCCTGAGGGGATAATGTGGTGGGGATCTTTCAGGCTAAACAATAATTATGTAAACAGACTATAGTGTCAGCAATGGAGCATGGAGCAGAGCGGGGGTGGGGTGGGGTGGGGGAGGGGGGCTGGCTTTAAGGCCTGACATAGGGAGTCACTGCTCTGGATCAACACATACTTTCAGAAAAAAAGAAAGAGATGGAGAAAGAGAAGCAAACACAGCCTGAAGCCTTCTCCAGTCCTCATGCCATGGCAAAGCAGCACACTATCTGAATGAGCTATCTCACCGGTCCTAAAGCTAGATAAGTTCTTGAAACATGTCAGAAAAATTACTTTAAGAGCCAATAACAAAAAGCTTCCTTATTTTTGCTTTGCGAATGTCTGTACACTTTGGGGGTCCTTTAAGTCACAGCTCCTATAATCTAAATAGACACATACCACCACTATCATTCACAATAATAACTAAAAGGCCCACCACACCTGACTAGCACAAGTAGAAAGTTTGATCAGAATGATGAGTTGGACTGAGGCCATCAAACTTCATGATAGATTGCAAGCCCGGGATAAAAGGAAAAGATTGTGCTTTACACAAAACTTTATCTTATTCAAGTAATCTGCCAGATACTGCCACAGTAGACAGAACCATTAGTTTCTTAGTTTAATAGTTTGAGGTGAATTGCCTTAAGGAATGTTCTGTCCAACACTGAATCTACTATAAGACTTTGTAGAATACATAATTAAAGGTAGAGTGATCACCTCTATAGAATTAACTGCATTTGGGATATAGCACGAAAGTGACTTTGTGGGCTGGTATCATAAAATGAAAACACATGTTTGTATTAGTGATTTAATACTGATTTGCAAAGTTATGGGATAACAGGGATCTAATTCCACAATGTTCTCTCTACCAGCATTCTGTGTCCCCATTTTCTCCACTGGAAACTACAGCATTTTCCCCAAGATTACAAATGTAAGTTTACTATTATTTCTATAACCATTTGTATACACACACACACACACACACACACACACACACACACACATATTTGGCCATTTTTTTCCTATGGTCCTCCTACTCCTCTTGTCTAAGTTCCCCTACAACTATTACTACTTCCTGGTGTTTTTCCTTTTTTATTTTTTTCCTCTGCTCAGATAAGATAAACAGTGCCTGGCTTCCTCTGGTGTTTTCCTGATTCACTTCCCTCTCATTGATAGTATAAAAACAAGGTTCCTGGAGCCTGGTGGTGGTGCAGTTGGTTGAGTGCACATATTACAATGAGCAAGGACCCAGGTTCGATCTTCTGGTCCCCATCTATAGGGAAAAAGCTTTACAAGTGGTGAAGCAGGAGGGCTGCAGGTGTCTCTCTGTCTCTCTTCCTCTCTATAAAACACTTCCCTCTCAATTTCTGGCTATCTCTATCCAATAAATAAATAAAGAAAATAAAAAATTAAGGTAAAAAAATTCTTAAAAAATTAAAAAACAAGGTTCTGGGTGACAAAAGCTTTGGATTTTGGTGGAATGGGAGTACAAAATCCTCTGGTTTATTTTCTCTACCATTTACTCCTCTGGGAGCAAGGAACAAAATTATTTATGGGGTTCAGAAAGTGGGAGTTCTAGCTTCTCTAACTGCTTATCTGCTGGACATGGATGTAGGCAAGTCATTCCATACCCCCAGCCTGGTTCTCTTTTTCTGTTGGTTAAGTGCTGGGAAATTGTGCAGATGCATTCCATCTGTCATGTTTTCTCCTCAGGCTACTAGTTCCCGTGAGAGTTGGGACATTCTGGGAGTGCCTGTTCTGCCATGTTATGCCCTCAGGACATTGTCTATATCCCCGCAATATTTGGAGTGCTTTGGTTACTCCTCCCCCCTCCCATTCTCATGAGAGTTATCATCCTATCCTGGAGTGCTATGGTTACTCCTCCCTCTTCCCATTCTCGCGAAAGCTACTTCTATAAAAGCCCTTCTTCTTCCGCACCTCGCTCTCTTGCCAGCGCTTCACTCCGGTGTTCAGACGCAGGAAAGGTCACTGCGTGAGGCGGCCATTTTCGCTACCTCCATGTGGCCCAACCTGCTTCTCTAGCACCCAACTCTGAGGTGCCAGCGCAAATAAAGATTTGTGTTTCCTCTTCGCTCTGGACCCCCTCTCTCTCTTCTCCGTGGCCCGCGCTCAACAACAGTTCAGGGCTCTAGGTAGGTGAGGTTCCTGGACACATTGGTGAGATCATCTGCCCAGAAAAAGTTAGGATGGAATCATAGTAGCATCTGCCACTTGGGGGCTGAAAGGCAATGAGATATAAAGCAGGTCAACATAGTTAATATACAGGAACCAAAAGGTAGAATCAGAGCATATGAGATTAAGGACTTTGGGGTGGAAAGAAGGTAGGAAGTGTATTTTAGGGGCCCATGACTGTAGAATTTTTGGCTACCCTTGATAGTTAACATGTAGGTGGATTAAAAATATTGTCTAGGAACATGTTTTCAGAGTTGAGAATAGGCTTAGAAATGTGGATTAGGGCAGAGAATAGTTCCCAAACATGAAAAAAGTATGTAAGTGCAATTAAGTGTTTACCCCATTGATCTGACACAGGGCCCAAGTATATTTAGCACAGAAGCCTGTGTAACCTCTGAGTCCCTGTCAGTTTGAGCTCACAGTCCATGGTGACAGCTGACAATATTCTAGGTTGCACTCATTTCAGGTCCCGTCTTCTTCCTTGCGTGGTAGAACAGGAGATGACCCAGTCTCCTCTCAGAGAATAAGGCAGTTCTTACCATTGGTATTTTATAGTGGCAGTAACAGCCTTGAGAGACCCAAAAGTGGTCTTGTGATGACATTCCTGATAGAAGTACCCAGTGATGGTGAAGAGAGGGATCTATTAGAGATCTTGGCCCATCTTGCTTATGGCCAAACCTAAGGATTCCCTGACTAGGGTTCCAGATGATGAGGTGGCCTGGTGTACCAGTCCCTCGTCTTTATCCTGCTTTTGTAGTACTTTCTTTATCTGATGAGTTTAGATATTCCTCTCTGTTGTTAAAGTGTTGACTGTCATTTGTTGTATCCAGTCTGGTATTGTTTATGGGATCTGGCCTCAAGTTAGGGAGGAAATATACCTAGGGTTTTAGTGTGGTCTAAGTTAACCCCTGCATTTATTTGTTTGACGATTCTAATAAAAGCTGTCATAAGAACAATAATTGTCCTTTAGTTGATATATATCTTTGCCAGTATATCTCTTGTCCAACAGTCTACAGTGTTGCCAAGATTATAAAGGGGGTGACAGTAATGCTGATGCTGTCAGAAGAGATTAGGAGAGACATCTTATTTACTCTTATGTAGTAGATTGAGAAGATAAAGTGAAGTAGGGTATCCTACTAGTAGGTTGAGAGGAGGCTGTCTGGGATTAAGTAGTAAATATTGGATTAGACTATTTTTATGGGGCCTTCTTTAGGCCTCTACTTGCTGGCTGAGTTTATTGGGTCTAAGTCCAATTGCAGAGGACTATTAAATACCTTCACTTTGAGGTATATAGTTGCCCCTGACTTATGGATACATTTATACATGTACCCAGTCCCCTAGTCCCTAGCCTATTTTGTGACAGTGTGTCATTTGAAATGAAACTATGTAGTTCCCTGTGTTAGGAAAGGTCTCACTGGGTTATTGGAGCTGGAAGGTTAACATCTCAGGCTTGGAATCTCTGGATACAATCAAAAGCAGAGAGGCAGTGGCAGCATAATGTGACATATTAAATACTGACAGGACCAGTTGATTCTGTACAATATGGTCTAACATTGTAGATAACATAGTATACAAAAAAAAAGAAATCATTTTTAGAAATGCTTAAGCAATTTTATCCCAGTGTCAGAATTCAGTGTTTATATATTTGAGACATCAAGCGTTTAAATGGATATGAGCTCAGAATTGAAATCTGCGCAAAGAACTTGAAACGTTCAATCTATTTCCCCCCTGACATATTGAATAGTGATTTATAAGATTATAAGTTAATAGAAGTATAGTTTAACACCATCCAACCATCAGAGTTCTGTGACCCTATGTCCCTATCCCCACCACCCTGTGATGGACCTGGGAATTCATTCCCCCCATCCCAGTCTTTAATTTGGTGCAGTACTCTAGAATCAGTCCAAGTTCTGCTTTGTGTTTCCCTTTCTGTTTGTATTTCTCAACTTCTCTCTATGACTGAGATCATCCCATATTCAACCTTCTCTTTCTGGCTTATCTTACTTGATGTGATTTCTTAATGCTCCATCCAAAATGGGGGGAAGAAGGTGAATTCATTATTCTTGATAGCTCAGTGGTATTCCATTGTTTATACAGACTACAACTGTCTCAGTTACTCATCTGTTATTGGACACTTGGGTTGCTTATAGGTTTTGGCTATTACCAATTGTACTGCTATGAACATAGGTACACACATATCTTTTTGGATGGGTGTGGAAAAACACATTTGTAAAAATAATTGTTAATGCTAGTAAGTTTATTAAGGGTAGATACAACAAATAACATCAATATGGTGGTAATATTTAAACAAATTAGCATTCAGTGATTAATTTCAGATCCAGACACCCTTGGGGTGTAAGTATCATTTTACCACATTGTTAGAAAATACAGACTAGAGTGATCCAGGAGGTGGCACAATGGATAAAGCACTGGACTCTCAAGCATGAGGTCTTGAGTTCAATCCCTGGAAGCACATGTTAACAGAGTGATGTCTGGTGTTCTCTCTCTCTCTCATCTTTCTCATAAATAAATAAATAAAATCTTTTTAAAAAATACAGACTAGAATACATCTAACAGTTCTGTTTCTCAGATAAAGAGTTAACAAAAATAAAAATTCTCTAAAATTACTCAGAACATCACATTGATGATTATAAATGTACAAAAATCTCCTAAAAGTTCAAACCCTGTCATATGTTTTAATGAAACAAGCATAATACTTATTTTAAATCAAAATATAAACAGATGGGTTTCAACCTGATTTGTAAGCCAAGGAGAAATCATGATCTTTTGATTTATTTTATTATTTTATTTTTTTATTATCTTTATTTTTTATTTACTGGATAGAGGCAGCCAGAAATTGAGAGGGAAAGGGGTGATAGAGAAGGAGAGATAGGCAGTCGGGCAGTAGCAGGTTAAGGTTAAGCACATGTGTCACAAAGTGCACAAGTAGTAGGTTAAGCACATGTGTCACAAAGTGCAAGGACCAGCCTAAGGATCCTGGTTCAAGCCTCCAGCTCCCCATCTGCAAGGGGGGTCGCTTCAGAAGTGGTGAAGCAGGTCTGCAGGTGTCTATCTTTCTCTCCCCCTCTGTCTTCCCCTCTTCTTTCCATTTCTCTCTGTCCTATCTAACAAGGACGATGTCGATAACAACAACAATAACTACAACAATAAAAAACATCAAAAGGGAACATATTTAAAAAAAACATTAAAAAAAGAGGAGAGACAGAGAGACACCTGCAACATTGCAACATTACAACATTGCTTTACCTCTTGCAAAGCATTCCCCCTGCAGGTGGGGACTGGGGGCTTGAACCTGGGTCCTTGTGCACTGTAACATGTACGTTCAACCAGGTGCACCACCACCCAGCCCCGATCCTTTGATTTTTAAAAATAATTTATTTTTATTATCATTGTACTGGGGCTTTTTAAAACATTTCTTTTGGCGGATGGATACATTTTTGGAAGTATTACTAAGTGTAATAAATTACCAAGGTAATAAATACCTTTTCCTAATTATAGAAAGACATATTACTAAGATTATAGAAATACTTAAGTCAGCAGAGTGTATGGTTCTAGTAAAGAAAATATATGATTCTGCAACCTAATTGCTATTGCAACTTCGTTTTGCAGCTACAACTTCTATCTATAAGTTTCCTACATGCTGTTGAAATTGTTCTCATTTACTTAGAATGTTTTGCAAAAAAAATGGCAACTGGCCAAGAGAATCAGTTTTAAGAAGTAATAAAAGTCAACTTAAAAACATCCTGTCAGCAAGTGATAAAAGAAAGGCTGGTTAATAAGAAGAATAAAATATAGTGTGTATTTATTAAGTGGACACGAATGGAAGCACTGCCGATAAGATTGGACTCTACACTTTGACACATAGATGCTTTAAGGCTTCATAACAAAAGTTGTTTAGTCAATAATTTCCTAAACAGCCAGTGTTTTCAGTTTGATAGAATCCTGTAAAAATAATAGTCATGTCTTCATTTGAACTTTAATAATGACAGTATTTGGGCAGGAGTAGATAGCACAATGGCTATTTAAGTAGATTCTCATGCCTAGACTCCAAAGTCCCAGGTTCAATCTCCCACACGACCATACACCAGAGCAGAACAGTAAGTACTCTGGAAAATAAGTAAATAATAAATAATTCACAGTGTCCTATTGTGTTCACAGGGAAAATGAATAAACTAAAGTCACTTAACAGAATCATGCTTCTTATTTAATATAATGCAAATATGACCCGAAATATGCTTTCTAACACAGAAAACCATTATTTTTTTTAATCTGCCTTATGAATAATTCTGAAACTAATAAAGATTTTTCCCCCTAAGAAACAATCTCCATCTATGATGCTTCCTTTTATTTTTTTTGCTTTTTTAAGTTTTTAATGTTTATTTTCTGTTTTGTTGCCTTTTTTATTGTTGTAGTTATTATTGTTGTTGATATTGATCTCATTGTTGGATAGGACAGAGAGAAATGAAGAGAGGAGGGGAAGACAGAGAGGGGGAGAGAAAGACAGACACCTGCAGACCTGCTTCACCGCCTGTGAAGCGATTCCCCTGCAGGTGGGCAGCTGGGGGCTCCAACCCAGATCCTTAGGCCTGTCCTTGCGCTTGGTGCCAAGTGTGCTTAACCGGCAGTGCTACCACCCACCCACACACCACACAGCTCCCCCCCCCCCCATTTAAACATTTCCAATCCCATAGTATTAGAGATTTATATTAGAAGTCCAGATATATTAAAACATTAGAATAAGGAGAAGATTCCTTTCTTCAGTCGTTGAGATGAGGAAATTTGTCTTTGATACCCTTAGAGAAGATCAAGGACTCTAAAGATACCAAGCCACTTGCTGGTCAGGAAGGACAATCAGAAGAGGTTACTCAATTTAAAAAGAATCCTTCCTTTAAGAAATTGAGATTGCAAATCCATGAAATAAACTTTTGAAAAATAATCATGAAACATGCATTAATAAAAACCTAAAGCGAAACATTTCCCAGTAGGATTTACATATAATTCAGTTGATAATTTAATAGTATATCCATACTATTTACCAACATTTTGTCTGACAACTTTCAAATGGGAGTGTGTTTATGTTTCGAGAAATTATGCTTTAGAACAAGGTATATTCCACCTATAATTTGTTATTGTTCCCAGGCTATGTGAATAAAAAGGTGTAAACTTCCATAAACAGGAAGTTTTCATGTTGGATAACTCTGAGTCAGATCAGTCTTGGTTTTTCCTTCATCAAATAGGCTCAGTTCTGACACTGTATGGAGAAAGAACCTTAATTTGTTTCTATAGACATCATTTTTATCATTACAGTCTAGAACTGTTCTATTTGGGCTTTTTTAAAATTTGTACCAGAGGTTTGGGAGAAAGGTACCATTGGTAGCATAACAGATTTCCTGTCTGAGGCACGAGAGTTCCCAGGTTCAATATTGGAACCACCGTAAGTCAGAATTGAGCACTGTTCTATATATAAATATACATATTTACATTTATATACCAGATATCATTCTTCAGAATTTAAATAAATATGCTAAATCATATAACAGGTTTCAATAATAACGGATGGAACTAGTGGTTTTATTTTGTCTGAACTTGAGTTCATATGTTCTGCCTTGCACATCTAACTCAAGGTAACAAGACCAAATCTACAGGAATGAACAACAACAACAACAAAATCCAAGTGACTTCATCTTCTCATTTTTGCAAATATCTGGCCATAACACAGGTTAACTGGTAGATAATATAACAGAGGTGCTTATGCAGGTTAATTGGAGATTAAATGAAATTGCTAGAGTGTTTCCTAGTGAATTTCTGTCATTTCAAAGTATTTTAGGCTGGATGGAAACTTGCCAAGCCTTGAAGCTTACCAGACAAGGATTCATGGTTATTAAGAGCAAATGCCCTAAAGAGATTAATCGGTGCTATCCCAACAAACTGACCTTTTCCAAAGACATAGCAATTTAATTATCTTCTTGGTAAAGCACAATTATAGCAAAATTTAAAACTTGATTTATAGCCAGGTTTTCTATAATCTATGATGCATATAAATAAGTTTTGAAATTCTTTTAATCCATGCCTACAACTGTTGTGTATGCGTTTTATAACTAATAAGTAATAAATTGTCCTCAGTTTATGAAATAATAGGCTTGCTTTTTATTAAATATTAACTATTATTAAAATGAATATTTTAAATTATGATTGCTTTATAATATGACTTTGCTGTACATTTTGCAAATCACTTACACTATTATAAAGAGGAACTTCTACAGTTAATGATTTTGACCTAGTAGTTAAATTTTTATTCAAGTTTAAACTGCAAAGTGATAATAATATTGTCTTTTATTTTCTACTTTGTTTTCAAGAAAACATGAAATTTAGAACTCACTATAATATCAAATTAAAATAAGACAGAAAGAGCCTAGTTAATCAGTTTCAAATGCTTAATGGAGATAAATATAACATGAAGACTCCCCCATTTCCAATCAGGTGAAAGAGACATTTAAAATACGTATACAGATATTCAAAGAAGAAAAGTGGGAGATAGTAGTCTCCCCTAATTTCTCTGGCTTCTGTGTAGTACAAGTAATTGTTAACTAATTACTATGTGCAAAATCAATGTCAAAAGGCCTTAGAAATAGGTGTATTGGTGCTATAAGAAACACTTCAAAAGTAATTATACCTATGTATTTTAAAATACAAATGTGAAATTGTAGAGCCTTTTACTCTAATTGAAACCCACTAGAGGGATGCAGGTGTGGCAGTGTAGATTAGCACAATATTGCCAAATAGTCAGCATTCAAGAGAAAGCAAGCCAAGGCAAGGTGGTAGCTCACCTGGTAAAGCAGATTCAAGCCCTAGGTCCACATTAGGAGTGGAAGGGGGCTTCATAACTCTCTCTCTTTCCTCTTTCCCCTCTCCCCTCCTCCCATTCTTCTCCTTCTCCTTCTCCTTCTCCTTCTCCTTCTCCTTCTCCTTCTCCTTCTCCCCCTCCTCCTCCTGCTCCTGCTCCTGCTCCTCCTCCTCCTCCTCCTCCTCCTCCTTCTCCTTCTCCTTCTCCTTCTCCTGCTCCTTCTCTTTCTCCTGTTCCTTCTCCTCCTTCTCTTTCTCTCTCCTTCTCCTTCTCTCTCCTCTCTCCTCTCTCCTCTCTCCTCTCTCCTCTCTCCTCTCTCCTCTCTCCTCTCTCCTCTCTCCTCTCTCCTCTCTCCTCTCTCTTCTCTCCTCTCTCCCTCTCCCTCTCCCTCTCCTTCTTCTTCACCTCCTCTTCTTGGGGAGCCCGGGGCTTAAACCGGAATCCTTACACTGGATTGTTGTGCTTTGTGCCACCTGCGCTTAACCCACTGTGCTACCACCCAACTCCCCATTTATCTATTTATTATACTCCAGAAGTAATAAATAGACAATAGTGAAACTGACTGATGAGTATTTATATAAAAATATATATCAGAGGCAGTATATAACAGCATAGTAACAGTATAGATCTATGAAATGAAATAAAGTACACAGTCTCAACTCAGGAGAATAAAAATTATACAGGTCTATATGTTCTTTATGTCCTTCCTCTCCTAGAATTGATTAAAGATAATATTAAAATGGAATAAAAATAAGTGAAACATCAAACTTTAACATATGAAAATCATCATAAAGTTTTTCTGTTGAAGGGTATCATGTAAATTCCCTGTGTACATTATGAATCAGTACCTCTGTATACTACAATGGGTTCATAACTAAAAATTGAGTTTCCACTTTGTGCCATGCAAATCCTCAAAAAACTCATTTTATTAAATGTATCCACTTTTCTTTCTCTTTACTGGTAACCACAACTTTGCTCTCATAATTTGAGTGTTTTCCTTAGGGGCCGGGTGGTGGCGCACCTGGTTGAGCGCATAGGTTACAATGCACAAGGACCAGCGTTCGAGCTCCCGGTCTCCATCTGCAATGGAAAAGCTTCATGAGTGGTGAAGCAGGGCTGCAGGTGTCTCTCTGTCTCTCTCCCTCTCTATCACCCCCTTCCCTCTCAATTTCTGACTGTCTCTATCCAATAAATAAATAAAGATAATAATAAAATATTAAAGAGTGTTTTCCTTAGATTTACTATTTTTTATAATTTTGTTACTATTTTTGTTTCTCTGTGTATAAAATTTTAGTGAAATAATACAGTATTTGACTTTATTTTCCTTAGAATGATATCTTCTAGGTCCATCCATGTTGTTGTAAATGGCAGAATATGTATCTGTATCTATCTCTATGTACATGATATTTTATAAAATATTTTAAATGCTGGTTAAATAGTACTAAAGCTAGTAATTTACAGGGTTAAAATTCATATTTATAACTAAGGATAAAATTTCAATATTTGAATTTTTAGAGATGAGACAGGCAGGAAAGTCAAAATTAATTTCAAATATATATATATATTTCAGAGAGGCAGTATAATAACAGCATAGTAACAGTATGGATCTATAAAATGAAATAAAATACAAAGTCTCAAATCAGAATATTAAACACATATGTAGAAGTTCTTCTAGCAGGCTAGTGAGGGAAGGGCAATGAGAAACTGTACATTAAAAAATGGTAATGTTCTTCCCTACACTAGAGGGGAACTTTTCATAAAGGAAGAAATTTTTAGATTTAAAAAAAGAAGAAAGAAAGAAAGACCAAATGTCAGATGTAATAAACTTTTAAATACACAACAGTAAAACCCATCTTTCTGGAACTGTAGAGTATTAACGCCAAAGCTGGGCTCTGAAAAGCTTCAGAGTACAAAAATACTTTATCTCTAAAGAAAGGAAACTTAGACTATAATAGAGAATGATTAGCAACAATAGATTTCAGAAGTTGACAAAGCAATGCTGTCAAAGATTTGAGAAAAAAAATTTAACTTAGAGTATTGCACTATGAAAATACTTAGTTTATAAAAAGAAAGTAGAGATAATTTTAGAAATAAAAGAAGTCTAAAAGATTTTCTCCTTTGAGTAATTTCTTTAAAAAATGTTAAAGAATACCTTACCTCTCTGTGCCTACCTAAAATAAAAATATATTATTTGAAAAGCATGTTAAATGTTAAATGAAACACCAAAGCAGAAAATGGACAGAATGGTGACACCAACCTTTGAAAATAAATTTGGAATACAGCTACACAGACCTAGAAAAATGGAAAAATCTGTTAACTTAGACTATAGTGAAATGCTATAAACTATAACTAGAAATTCATCACAGTGTGTTTTGGGGAAGAAAATATATTTAATTAAATAATCTTATGATAAGAGATATAATATCTTTAGCTGAGAAGATAGATCAGTCCGTTAGAGCACCAGCTCGAATACCTGAGGAGTCAGACCACAGATTCACTCACTACCTGGCACCAGCATCTGCCCAACTGAGTTAGTTAAGCTCTGCTTTCTCTCAATATCCGTCTCTCTCTCTCCCTCTCTCTCTCTCACTTTTCACAGAAATAAATGGCGGCAAGAGGACAAATATATAACATTTTCTGTCAATATTTTTTTTTAAATATGTATTTCTTTTTATGTGAGAGACAATGAGGGAGATCGGAGTACTGTCTCCATCTGCTTTATGGTGGTGTCAGGGACTGAATCAGCACAATGTCTTATCTAAAACTGAGCTCTTTCTAGCACCATTGCAAAACGTTTGCTAAAATTCATGGAAACACCCACACAATAAAGCATTTGTGCAAAGATGAAAAAAAAAAAAATTAAATCAGTGCTAGAACCGAATATAATGAGACTTGCTGAGCTGTGCTTTAGTTTCTTTCTTTTTAAGGTAGATGATATGAAAGCTATTTCAAGACACAAAGTGATAGAGAGAGCTGTGTTTCTTCTGACCCATGGTTCGGCAGCTTCAGAATTGTTGAATGTTTAATGACTGTTAGGGGAAATATAAATATAGGACACTTAGCCCTGGGCTAGGGTGGAAGTAGATAGCATAATGGTTATGGAAAGAGAAGTCCCAGGTTCAGTCAGGTTCAACACCTTAAGCCAGAGCTGAGTAGTGCTCTGTCAAAACATAACAAACAAATGCCCTGGGCTAGAAATACTCTCCAGCACTTAATCCACGGTTGACGACATTCTATGGATAATCAGACAATAACAACAACGAAAATAGAAAAGGAAAGAAAAAGATCAAGACAATCTGATTCATAAATGCCAAGTAACATCATATTCTTTGTGGTGTTTGACTTGGCCTTTAAAAAATAAAGGTTGATCGATTGATCTATTAATAAGAGGAAAAGAAAGAATCAGAGAATCCTATAGCACATTCAACGATAGGAAATGAACTTGGGACCACATGCTAGCAAGTCCGGCACTCACCATTGTAGAACATCCCAGATGGTAGCTCACTGGCCTTAAAATTGTTCAAGGAGCTATTTCTTATCTTACCACAAAATTTTGTAACAGGCACCATTAAAATAAAGAAATTAGTCCAACTTTGGTACCAGGTGATGGCTCACCTGGTCAAGTGCACACATTAAAATGTGCAAGGACCCAAGTTCAAGCCCCTGGTCCCCACCTGCAGGGGAAAGCTCCACGAGTGGTGAAGCAGGGCTGCAGGTGTCTCTCTGCCTCTCTCCTCCCTCTATCTCTCTCTCCCCTCTCAACTTATCTTTGTCTCTATCTAATAATAGGTCAATAAAAAGATTTAACAAAGAAATTATTCCAACTTTCATATTTTTTGTTTCCAGGGTTATCACTAGGGCTTGGTGCCTGCCTGCACTATGAATCCATTGATTCTCCCAAGCATATTTCTTCCATTGTTGTTGCTATTATTGTTAATGTTGTTGGACAGGACAACAGATAGAGAAGGGGAGAGAAAGACAGACACCTGCAGACCTGCTTCACCGCTTGTGAAGTGACTCCCCTGCAGGTGGGGAGCCAGAGCTCCGACTGCGATCCTTGAAGGTCCTTGTACTTCGCACTATGTGCACTTAATCTGCTGCGCCACTGTGCCCGTCCCCTTATTCCAACTTTCAATTACTCTCTGTAGCGTAAATTATGAACACCAATGCTGATACCCAATCACTGCCCTCTGACTTCACTGGAAACAGTGTCACTGTAAAAAGTACCCTCTGTGGGGATTCGGGCACAGCAGGTTAAGCACAGTTGCGCAAAGACTGGAGTAAGGATCCCCGTTCGAGCCCCTGGCCCCCCTCCTGCAGGGGAGTCGCTTCACAAACGGTGAAGCAGGTCTGCAGATGTCTGTCTTTCTCTCATCCTCTCTGTTTTCCCCTCCTCTCTTCATTTCTCTCTGTCCTATCTAACGACGACATCAATAACTACAACAGTAAGACAGCAAAGGCAACAAAAGGGAATACATAAATAAATATTTTTTTAAAAAGATATTGCCCTCTGTGTTTTAACAGAACATTAAAAGAAAACACAGATATAACATTTGGATTAAATAAGATGCTTCATAAAAATTCTGCACAGTCCCTATATTTTTACACACATTTACAAAATACATGTTTCTTAGAGAATGAGGGTAGTTGGGAAAATCATGATCATTTTTGCTTTGAAAAACATAGGGGAACAAAGGGGACCAGGTGTGACATAACTGGTTGATCACACACATTACCATATCCAAGAACCTGGGGATGAGCCTGCGTTCTCCATCTGCAGGGCAGATCTGTGAAGCAAGTCTGCAGGTGACTATCCTATTCCTTCTCTATCTCTCCTCTCTTAATTTCTCTCTGTTCTATCAAATGAAAGAGAGAGAAAAATAACATATAAATATATGTCGTGACTTTTCCAGCACTCCAGTATTTTTCAGAAGTATGTTTAGTTTGTAGTTAGAATCTAATTTTCTTTCCATAAGAAAGTGTTTTAATTAATTAATTTATCTATTAATGAAAGGGAGTAGGAGAGAAGCTGAGAGAAAGAACCAGGGTATCTATCTGGCATATGCAGTGTGGATACTCAACTCAGGGCCTCATGCATACAGATACTTTTTTTTTCTTTTTTAATTTTTATTTATAAAAAGGAAACACTGGGGACCAGGCGGTGGCGCACCTGGTTAAGTGCACACACTACAGTGCACAAGGACCCGGGTTCAAGCCCCTGGTCCCCACCTGGAGGGGGAAAGCTTCACGAGTGAAGCAGGGCTGCAGGTGTCTCTCTGTCTCTCTCCATCTCTATCTTCCTTTCCCCTCAATTTCTCTCTGTCTCTATCCAATAAAAAATAAAGTTTAAAAAAATAATTAAAAATATTAAAAAAAAAAAAAGGAAGCACTGACAAAACCCATAGGATAAGAGGGGTACAACTCCACACAATACAATACAATACTCCAGGCACACAGATGCTATGCTCCACCATTGGGCTATAGAATTGCTAGACAGGAACATGACATAGGCCACCTAGTTGAGTCTTTTTCTAACCATTTGCTCAACCCAAGTTTGAGTTGCTGGCATGCCACATAGGTGTACTACAGCAATGGAGAAAAATGTGACTGCTGTGTCCCTCACACTCTCCCGCTCTCTGTCTTTATCTGAAAAAGTTTGCCGAGAGAGGTGAAATTGTGCATGCATGAGAATAATAGTAATAATAATGACAACAACAACAATAATAATAGAAAACAATTATAACAAGTGTCAGGAAATATGAGTCTCTCGGATCAGGCGCACTTTTAAGCATTTGTAAGAGCAAAAGGAAGAAGGAGGAGGAGGAGGAGGAGGAGGAGGAGGAGGAGGAGAAGGAGAAGGAGAAGAAGGAGGAGGAGAAACTATCTAATGTTAAAAGTTACATTATCCTTTGAATACCACGTTGGTTGAATAGTTTTCTTATCAGGTACAATCACTCTACTTGGTCGCAGCGTTGGCATGTAAATAAAACTCAAACTGAAATCAGAATTTGCTGAATTCTAATTTGCAAACAATCATTTCAGAACAATTAATTGCAGTGCCAATATGAAATCTGAATACAACAAACTTTTATGATGCTGTTAAAAATAAGACAAAAGAGCCCGAGTGGAGTCACATAGACTGTCTCATTCTGCCAACTTGAGATATTAGTTAATTGCTTTTTCAGTTTCTTGCAGCAACAGAAGCTTGAGCCAGTCACTCAGGAATTACCTGGTCAGCACTCCTGAGGCTATCTGCCTGACAAATCGTTGCCATTCCCTAAAAGAAAGTAATCTTGCTGCAAGCAATACCCTTTTTGCTAATATAACTTTCTTTGTTCACGCTTTTCTGCCTGTGAAAGTTTCATTTTGTACAGCTCTTCAGAGTTCCTTTCTCTCTGCAAGAGGGGATTCAATCTGGCTCATGAATCATAGAATAAAGTTAATATGAGCTGCAAGGTGTATTTAATTAAAAATGTGAAAATAAAAAGAGAGTAGTTATGGTTTTTTTATTTATCTGAGTGTAAAAGGGGGGAGTAGTTCCTTTAAGATTGGTGGAATGCTACCTAGACATAATAAACTAGACCAGAGGGTAAAAAAAATAAAACAAAACAAACAACAACAACAAAAAGACTCAATTATAGCAATTCACATGAAAGATTGAGAATTGGAGAGATGATAGCAAATTCATTATTATTATTGGCAGGAGAAGAATAGATACTGTCTAACTGACATATGCATAGGTTTCTGATTCCTGTTAATGAAATATAATAAAAAGTGATGCTTTGATCTGACAACATCTCAGAAATGGGAATGAAGAGAAGGATGAGGTAGTTTTATTTTGCTTAAAATTCCCTTTTGCTGCTTCAATTTTTATCATGTAAATGTCTTACTGCACACGTATTTATTTTCTGCCAAAAACAGTGTGCAATATAGTGTAAGAAATTGATAAGGCAGAATGCACTATCTTCAACACAATGTCGCGATACAGATATAAGCATGAGCATGTTATGAGATTAATCCCTATTCACATATAATATTAAAAGGCAACAGCTTTTGCAACCTTTGCCATACATGTACATTATTTCTAGAAGTATGTCTCTAGTGCTGTTTTAAAACTCCTGATAAAAACAAGTTAATTACATATATTTATACTTATCTATTGAATAGAGACAGAGAGAAATCAAGAGAGAAGGGGGATATAGGCAGAGAGTGAGAGAGAGAGAGAGAGAGAGAGAAGAAGGAGGAGGAGAAAGAGGAGGAGGAGGGGGAGGGAGAGGGGCGGGGGAGGGGGGAGGAGGAGGAGGGGGGAAGAGGACAAGGAGGAAGAGGAGGAGGGGGGAGGAAGAAGAGGAGGAGGAGGAGGAAGAGGAGGAGGAGGAGGGGGGAGGAGGGGGGAGGAGGAGGAGAAGGAGGAAGGGAGGAGGGGGAGGAGGAGGGGGAGGAGGAAGAGGAGGATGGGGGAGGAGGAGGTGGAAGAGGAGGAAGGGAGGAGGGGGAGGAGGAGGGGGAGGAGGAAGAGGAGGAGGAAGAGGAAGAGGAAGGGGAGGAGGAAGAGGAGGGGGAGGAGAGGAGGAGGAGGGGGGGAGGAGGACGGGGGGAGGAGAGGGGGGGGGAGGAGGAGGGGGGGAGCAGGAGGAGGGGGGGAGGAGGAGGAGGGGGGGGAGGAGGGAGGAGGGGGGGAGGAGGAGGAGGAGGAAGAGGAGGAGAAGGAGAGGACCTGCAACCCTGTTTCACCTTGTGATACTTTCCCCCTGCAGGTCGAGCTGAGAGCTTGAGGCCAGCTCCTTGCACTACAACTGTAGTGTGCGCGTTCAGTCAGGTGTGCCACTGCCTGGTCCTGTTGACTAAGTATGACATTCCGTTATATAAATTTAATCATTGGTAGACTCCCCTCTATTGCGCATCAAAATCTACCTCATTTCAGTGATATCAATACACTCTTGAATTCATTACTGACAAAACATATTATTTGTGCTAGAGGATTTCATGTCGGAAATTCTAGCGATAGAAATAGTTTCCTCTCAAAAGTGGCAATAAAATACACTCGCACAATGTTTGCCAGTTTGTTAATGATTCACTACTATGAACGAGCACCAAGGCATGCCGCAGGCTCCTCGTCTGCTCGAATCACTCTTTTCTGGTAACATAATAGGCCTTCTTATTAAAGTGCACTACGATCCGTGAAGCAGTGCCTACGGCTTATTTTAATTCAGTAGAAAATTACCTCCGTTAGTCCTTTAAGAAGAAACAAAACTAAGAAAGGTCCAGTTTAAATTCCCATACTATTGAAAGTGCATGATCACTTATGAGAGATTTATGCTTCTGAATACCTAAAGGCCTCCTCCAGTAGTAGTATCCGTCTTGAATTTTCCAATTATGAGTTCATGATTATTCTTAGATTTTTATGTGTAATTTTCCCTTGTTGCTTTCTATTCAGCTGCTTTTATTCAAAAAAGCACAAGAATGTGTCAGGAATAATTTTCTCCCAATAAAGCATCCTTACATGTTGTTTTAATATAAACATTGTAATATATTATGAGCAGAATTACAAAACCAGATTGTTCAACAATGATAGTTCAGCAAAGTTCCTTCATATTCAAATATTCTAAATTTCTTCCCTTATGAAAGAGAATAAACACTTCAAAATTTTCTTAAATACCCTCTTGTGTCACTATTTAAGAAGAGTTTGGGGAGTCCGGCGGTAGCGCAGTGGGTTAAGCGCACATGGTGCAAAGCGCAAGGAGCAAGTAAGGATCCAGGTTCAAGACCCGGCTCCCCACCTGTAGGGGAGTCGCTTCACAGGCGGTGAAGCAGGTCTGCAAGGGTCTGTCTTTCTCACACACCCCCCCCCCCCCCCCCCCCCGTCTTCCCCTCCTCTCTCCATTTCTCTGTGTTCTATCCAACAGCAACGGCATCAATTACTACAGCAATAAAAAAACAACAGGGACAACAAAAGGAAATAAATAAATTTTTTTTTTTTAATTTTAAAAAAAGAAGAGTTTATGCGGGGCTGGGCAGTGGTACAACCGGTTAAGTGCACATGGCACAAAAAAGAAAGGACTTGCATAAAAATCCCTGTGGAGCCCCAAGATCCCCACCTGCAGAGGGGTCACTTCACAGGTGGTGAAGCAGGTCTGCAAGTGTCTGTCTTTCTCTCCCCTCTCTGTCTTCCCCTTCTCTCTCAATTTCTCTTTGTCCTACCCAACAGCAACGACAGCAAAAACAACAATAATAACAACAACAAGGACAACAAAAAGAGAAAAAAAATAGCCTCCAGGAACAGTGGATTTGTAGTGCAGGCACTGAGTCCCATCAATAACCCCAGAGGAAAAAAAAAAAGAAGAATTTGTGCTACAGAATGTATATTTAAACCTGATCCTAAGTACCATGTAACGCAGCCCAAGAAGACCACTCTGTGAGGTTTATTTTCTGTGATACCATGCAGACGTCTTCTGTCCGCCAGTTCCCATGATCCAGTCAGCTGAAGCCCATACACTCATATCTTTCAAAAGCGGCTGGAAAGGCTGTGCATGTGTGCTTGCACACACAAGTAAAATTTCTGACATCCTCTAAATATAATTAAAATTTCTTTTCTTCCTCTGTTATATACTTCCTCTGTCATTCCCTTAAAACAATCAACATAAGATATTCTTTTAGGCATATATATATATATATATATATATTCATACTTATTTTTCATAAAAAACTGAACAGATTCTGGGAAGATGGTAGCCATGGATTAACAGTTTTCAAGCTCCCTAACATTTCTGTAAGTATCAACAGATAGACAGAGAGTACACATAAATGTGGTTGGTTATCCTCATTAATTAAAATGCATAAATAAAAGCAAAAAGAGCCATGAGCCCAACCCAGGCGGTCTCCCTCCAATGGCCACACTCCTACTGAGAAACTTGGTCCTGTGGTGTATGGGAAGCTGTCATCACAGTGATTGCCCTTTTGGGTTGTTTGGCTATTGTTGCATAAAACTGACAGAGAGCAGATGTTGTGAGCAGAAAAGCAAAATCAGTTCCTTCTCAGCATACTTTAGATTCAGAGAAAATGATGCCCTTTCAGAGCAGGAATGTTCCTTATCTCTCTCTGTGTGTGTCTCCTCCATTGTGCTGTTCGACTTTACTCTGTGACTGGCTGCGGAAGAAGGGCAAACGCTAGAAGAAACTCTGGCAAAGGAGAAAACACTAGAATCTGTTTAGTGATCCCTTGCAAAGGAAGGTACAGTCAGGTACCATTGGATACGAAGAAAGTATTCTTTAACTACAACTTTATGGTGATAGTAAATCAATAAATGAGAACTGACTAAAAATTACTGAATCCAGCCATCTCCTATGTATTGCATATTCCACTAAACAAATGAAATAATTTAAGCACAATTATGCACAGTATATAACTCACAAAGCACATACTTGGAATTCTAGACTAAAGCTCTTGATTGAGAGCTGATGGAAGGCTTACCCTATTTGGAAAAAAGAATCTACACCCATTTTTTTTTTCTTTCTTCAAGCAATTATTTAGTACAATGTGTTGGCTCTAATCTAGCCTTTTACTCTCAGATCAATTCTTTGTTTAGTGCTTGTTTTTTTAGTGCTCTCATTACTAGCTGTTAGCTGCATTCCAAGGCCTTGAATGAACCACAGTGATTATGTAGTTCCTTCAAGTATGCAAAGATCACTACAGCCAGTAGATTTTATTGTAGGAATGGTTTTTTTTCTTTTCAAACGTGAGCCGTCATTTTCGCATCTGTGTATTGACACAATCTGTTTCTCTCTGCCCTCAGAATGAGGGTGTTTTCCTCTCTGATGTCTGGCAGCAAGAGGTATTTATATTTGGGGATCTAACCTGAGCATAGAGTCTCTCCTGAGATATTTCCCGTGTTACATCATTAAACATCCTCCTGGCAACAGCACTTAGGAACATTATTTTCCAATTTACTTACTCACAAAGTCATTAAGGCAAAATGAAAACACCAACATGAGTTTTCACTACATTGTTTCTCCTCAGTAGCCACAGTGGTTTGAATCAGAGCTTGCCCCAGGCTTGGGCTGTATTCAGGACATCATATTTTGGAGTTCAAACACATGAAATTGTAAGGGCCAAATGACAAGGCAATATGTCCATAGGCTACTAACTGAAAGAAGGCAGAAAATCAGGTTTCAAATCAATAGTGCAAACCAGCCTATGAAAAACAATTGCCTCTGGTTGGAAAACAAGTGAAGACTTAATGATGGAGAATTTCGAAGTAGACAATGATGACAGAGTAATGATTTCAAGATGAATATAGACAAAATAGCAACAGCTGCAGGGTTTTATCTATTTCAGAAGCATTTGGTCCTGTGAGATCTAGGAATGTTCATGGGTGAGCAGCAGAAGAGATTTTTAGTTTCATCTGACTCTGAACGAGTCAGTTATTCCAACAGGAAGCTAACAGAATGAGGCCTATGCCTGGAGAATTTAAATTCTGACTTGGCAAGTCAAATAGAATGTATATTTTTATAACATGGCAATGGCCCACGTTAAAATTTAGTGATGAAACAGCTCATCTTTTATAAATTACACTCAGTATTTTTAAAAAATTTCCACCAGGGTGATGATCACTAGGGTTTGGTGCCTACATACAAATCCACAGCTGCCAGTGGCTTTTTTTCCCTTTTATTTATTTTCCTTTTTATTTATTTACTTGATAAGATGAAGAGAAATTAAGAAGGGAGAGGGAGATAGAGAAAAAGAGACACTTCCAGCACTTGCTTCACCACTCATGAAGCTTTCCCCCCACAGGTGAGAACCAGAGGCTTGGGCCCAGGTCTCTGTGCAATGGGACACTTGTACTCAGTCATGTGCTGACCACCCTGCCACAAGTAATTAAAAATACAGATATATTCTTCCAGATATTGTTTCCTTGTTTTTAAAGTATTTTATTTCATTTTATGTTAATAAGAAAGAAGAAGGAGGAGGAGGAGGAGAGGGAAGATGAGGAGGAAGAGAGAGAGAGAGAGGGAGAGAGAGAGAGAGAGAGAGAGATAACCTCTGATCACCTCTGTTTTTTTCTGATGCCAAGATTGAATTCAGAACCTCAAAGCCTCAGCATGAAAGGCTTTTGCATAACCATTTTTCTCTCACCCCAGCTCCAGATGTTGGTTCTATAGTTTCACAAATAAATATGAATAGAACTGAATGGAAATAATATGTGTATATCATCAAAAAAATCTTGAAAACTGTTAAATATTGCTAATACTTGTAGAAGAAGAAGAAGAATGAGGAGGAGGAGGAGAAGAAGGGGAAGAAGAAGAAGAAGAAGAAGAAGAAGAAGAAGAAGAAGAAGGAGAAGAAGGAGAAGAAGAAGAAGAAGAAGGAGAAGGAGAAGGAGAAGGAGAAGGAGAAGAAGAAGGAGAAGAAGGAGAAGAAGGAGAAGAAGGAGAAGAGGAAGGAGAGGAAGGAGAGGAAGGAGAAGGACGAGAAGGAGAAGAAGGAGAAGACGAAGAAGACGAAGAAGACGAAGAAGACGAAGAAGAAGAAGAAGAAGAAGAAGAAGAAGAAGAAGAAGAAGAAGAAGAAGGAGAAAGTGTAGCAAAAGGAGGAGAAGATGAAATGGGTATTTTCATACCCACATAAATATATCTTGGGACACAATGTTTTTTTTCTTTAAGTAATGAAGATAATTGTTTTATTTTAGGGTTCATATCAACACT
This sequence comes from Erinaceus europaeus, assembly GCF_950295315.1. Classification (NCBI taxonomy): domain Eukaryota; kingdom Metazoa; phylum Chordata; class Mammalia; order Eulipotyphla; family Erinaceidae; genus Erinaceus; species Erinaceus europaeus. The sequence continues at coordinate 93,707,650 of NC_080175.1, forward strand.
CGAAAATTTCAGTCATTCTCTGACTCTTACAGACCATTTTTATTAATTAATTTATTTGCTTGTCTTAATACACAGTAGATCCCATTTGTGAAATATTCACATTTGGATTAATTCTAATCTAAAATCAAATAAAAGGAGTCTTTAAAAATAATTTTAAAATATTCATATTGTCCTTTAAGAAATAGGTATAGAGCTAGTAGGAAAGTTTCCTTGGAGAGTGTGTTGCTTTGTCATGTGTATGATGCAAGCTCAAGTTTGGCTTGAATGCTGTGATCTTTGCCATATTTTTCCTCTTTCTGCCTCTCTGTCTCTTTCTAGAAAACACAAAAAACATATAGGAGTTGAACAAATTAGCTCCTGTACATATACTCTCTAAACCTACAAATAGAGAATAGCAATAGGAATTTATTTTAATTTAAATTTATTCTAAAATGTTATCTGACTTCTGAAGCAGAAAAACACATTCCATCTAATTCCAAATGATCATCAAAAGATTTCTTCTCCTCGGTGAACCATCCCTGATTTTGCCACCACTATAAAGCCCTCACACTTGACTGCATACAGAAACAGAAACCTACGGAGTTTACCAGCTGGGATTCCATTTTTTAATAGTCTTTGAAAATGAAGTCATTTCTTTCCCTCTAGGATTTGAGCAATCTCCTATTCTAGAAGGTCCATATTCTGACTGCTAAAGAAGACGCCAAAATCTATAGCAAGTAAAAATTGTACAACAAGGAAAAATGACATTAAATATGCTTCCTCAGCTATTGTGTCAAATGTCCAGGAATAGTGATGGTATTGGAAACTTGAGTGCTTGAGATTTTATCCCTGTTGATTTAACTAATTTTAGCAGAAATAAAGACTGCATTGGTTATACACCGTTAGAAAAATCCCTTCTCCCTCAAGCAAAGAATAACAAACTGTAAAGGCAAAATAAAGCGCAACATTACAGATTATAAGGCAAAATGTACAGATCCAGCTGATATTGAACTCACCAGAAGGCCAAGTATACTGGGAAATACTTTTCTACTGTTGCAGACAAAACAATGCTTGAGGGGATACTACACTGATGGGAAAGTAAGAGTGGTTATACATTATTACTCGGATGTAACCACAGCAGGCCCGAGGTCCTCATCCAGCACAGAACACTGGGTGGGTCCTGAGTACACAGTCCGGTCCCTGCTTTAAGAACCCAGCTCCTCCCGGAGCTCATGGTCTCACTGTCACAGACCTGCTAGTTCAAGTGTCACCCTATGTTTTTGTCTTTCTTTCCTTGTTTCTTAAGTTTCACCTGTAAGTGATAATATCTGGCATTTACCTTCCTTTCTTTCTCTCTCTCTCCTCTCTCTCTCTCGCTCTCTCTCATTTAACTTAACGTGATTCTTTCAACTTTATTTCAAAATGAGGCAAAAGACATGATTTCAGCATGTTTGATAGTTGATAGTTCCACAGTGTAGCTATACTCTTGCTGTCTTTTTAAATTTTTTATTTATTAAAAGGAAACATTGACAAAACCATAGGATAAGAGGGGTACAGCTTCGCACAGTTCCCACCACCAGAACTCCGTATCCCATCCCCTCCCCTGATAACTTCCCTATTCTTTTTATTTATTTATTTATTTTTTATTTAAGAAAGGATAAATTAACAAATCCATAGGGTAGGAGGGGTACAACTCCACACAGTTCCCACCACCCAATCTCCATATCCCATCCCCTCCCCTGATAGCTTTCCCATTCTCTAGCCCTCTGGGAGCATGGACCCAGGGTCATTATGGGTTGCAGAAGGTGGAAGGTCTGGCTTCTGTAATTGCTTCCCTGCTGAACATGGGCGTTGACTGGTCGGTCCATACTCCCAGTCTGCCTCTCTCTTTCCCTAGTAGGGTGGGTCTCTGGGGAAGCGGAGCTCCAGGACACATTGGTGGGATCTTCAGTCCAGGGAAGCCTGGCCGGCATCCTGATGACATCTGGAACTTGGTGACTGAAAAGCGAGTTAACATACAAAGCCAAACAAATTGTTGAGCAATCATGGACCCAAAGCTTGGAATAGTGGAGAGGAAGTGTTAGGGAGGTACTCACTGCAAACTCTAGTGTACTTCTGCTTTCAGGTATATATTTTGCAGTAGTTTAAGGATACGTGTGAACATATGCTCTCTCTCACAGAAACTGGTGTATATCTAGATTTTGGGACTTTGTTAGAAAGTGAACCACCTGGGATGGAATTAGAGAATAGGAAAGGTCTCACCTATTCTTTAACCCCCTGGGAGTATGGACCCAAGGTCATTGTGGGATGCAGAAGGTGGAAGGTCTGGCTTCTGTAATTGCTTCCCTGCTGTCTTAACCAGTCATCTGTGATTAGACATCTGGGTTGCCTCCGTGTTTGGGCTATGTCCGTAGTGCTGCTATGAACACGGATGTACAAAGATCTAGTTGAATAGGTGTTTTGTTTCCTTTGGATAGGTCCTTTAGGAGAGGAATTTCCAGATCATAGCACAGGCCCATTCCCAGTGTTCTGAGAAGTCTCCAGATTATTTTCTGAAGGGGGTGGATACATTTACATTCCCTCTAAAATTGTGGGAGATTTATTTGTATCCCAGCTTTGAAAACACTTTTTGTTACTGTCATTTCCACTGTATGATATTCTTACAGGAGGGAAATGCTAGCTCATTGCTGTCTTTGCATTTCTCTGATAACCAGTGACTGGGCTAGATAGACTAGTAGCTATCTGGGTATTCTTATCATGGCCTCAACCTATTGTGGTTGTCATTTATTCACGTTCTATTTTCACAGGTCACATTTGATTCCCTAGTAATACGCATATTTAAATACTGAAGATTATGGATTGTCTCTGTATAACTAAAGCAGTTCACAGTTTCGATTTTTATCTAGTGATGATTCAATCATTTGTTTGAATAATGCAAAGTGAGAGACAGTAAACATAGATGAACATATATTGGAATAAATCAGTGATAGATATGTTTTTATTTTTCCTTAATCATTACTCTATGGTAAAGTATTTTACGCAAGTATTAATGTCCTAACTTATAAATATAGGGTATTTTTCAGAGATCTGTGAGTAGGTAGCAAAATAATAGATCAAAATCTCCTAGCAGATAGCAGTTGTTAGTATATAATACAAAGTAAAAATTATTGTTTTTTAATATCGGTGTGGATATGTGAGGTAAAGTAAAGGGCTATACCAATTTTTCTTTCTTTTTTTTTTTTTTTTTTTTTTTTTTTTTACCAGAACACTGCTCAGCTCTGGCTTATGGTGATTCAGAGGATTGAACCTGGGACTTTTGGAGTCTCAGGCATAAGAAACTCTTTGTATAACCATTATGCTATCTACCCCTGCCCGATATCAATTTTTCTTTCTGAAGGCTCTAGGGAAGGATCTGTAATCATACTTTCACCTTCTAATGACTATCCATATTTCTTTGGCTCCAGACCCCGTTCTTCCATTTCTAGACTCACTAAGATCAATCAAATCTTTTTCATTCTATTACCTCTCTGATTCTTAATCCTCCCCCCAAATTCTACTTTTAAGGATACTTTGGCCCAACCTAGGATAATCTTCCTGTTAGTTTAATATTTAGAAACCTTAATTCCAGGTGCAACCTGAATCCTCCTTTGTCATGTAACCTAATATATTCACCGCTTCCAAGAGTTAGGATACAGACATCTCTGGGGGCCATTACTCTGCCTACTGCAGATGGCTAAATATATAAGCAGTGACTAGACTGAACAAAATCAGACAAAGCCAAATATACGCTTCCAGTAGTGGGGATTGTTTATGCTGCCTGAATTATTGTTGAGACACCATAGTCTACTTATGTCCCAGTCTCACCAAATTAAATTCCTCTTTCTTCTTTTCATAACTGAATCATTATTTCATAGTCACTGTTTTCACTCTCCATCAATAATAGTCCTATTATAAACACATACCCACCTAAAATATTTGTCCTTTCTTAGTGTAAATCAATATTAATTTCATTTTTTTTACAAGATAAGAAAGAGAAGAATAAAGCTCTTCCCTTTCCCTTCCTATTTGACTTAAACTGAAACAAGCTGCAGGAAGGAAAAAAATGAATTCTGTTGAATATATATTTTTGGCAAATAACAGAGGATAAAATGATAGCCATTCTTTTAAGCAGAATAAAAAACTAAAATCTTAATGCTCCAATTTACATCCAATCACTCTTATAGAGTTTTTATTGATGTTGATGTGAGTCATAAGTATTAGTAAAAAATAGCAATAAAGATTTGTCACAAAGTTGGGATGGGGGGTGGCACACCTGGTAGAGTCCACAATTAAGTACACGAAGACCTGGGTTCAAGTCCTTAGTGCCCACTTGCAGAGAGAAATCTTCATGAATGGTGAAACAACGCTGCAAGTCTCTCCCTCTCCCTCTCCCTCTCCCTCTCTCTCTCTCTCTCTCTCTCCTCCTCCTTCACCGTTTTCCTCTAAGCTTCTCTCTGTGTCTATAAATGAGCAGAGAGAGCAAAACAGAGAAAGTCACAAATTTGAAAACTGTATTTCTTAAAGAATATGCAAATATGTTTCCATCTAGAGTCATTTCATTACAGCTGAAAAACTCCTCTCCAAACAAGCTGTCTTTAGACAAAAACAACTACGATAAGTAAATAAAAATTTCCCAAAGATAATATTCTTATTCTAGGCTTATTGTAAACCATATCTTTATACCTTAATATACATAGATTTTTGTCAGCGAAGTAATCCTGATGAAGAAAAGTTTCAGTTTGTTTCACTGATATATTAATAGATGCCTGCATTAGACAAGCTTAATGCAAATATTAATCTAAATTTACAACTGAATCTTTGCAGTAGGAGAACAAAGCCTTTGTAGTTTTAGACGACTGCTAACGTTTGCAGAACTGATCACTGAACAATGTTTTAATCTCACATATTTATTTATTTTTTTTCACTATACACTAAGAGCCTGTTATTTATTACTTAATTAATGTGGGTATGGGAGTTAAGGTGGGTGAATTTTGTTTACACAATTTGACATTTTCTCTCTTTTAATGTGACTCAATAAGTCAGGCAAATAAGGTTGTTCTTTGCTTCTCGGTCAGGAAATTTACAAGGTCTCTCGACAAATGACTTGATGATTATCACTCAGTGCAAATAAGTCAATAAATAAATAAGTGCCATGCGTACCACCCTGGCATCTTCTGGGACTGTAGCCCCTTATTCAGTAGGTCTAAGATGATATATGATATTTTGCACTTCTTACAAACTCTGGAGGAAGTTACAGCAAATCTGCCATCAACAACACTTAGCAAACTCAATTCTCTGGATTTCTCAACTTCTTTTTTTGATAAATATTCTTTACACATTATTTCTTTGCCAATTTTCCCTTTCATACTGATAGCATCATAAGACATACTCAGTTTTTTACTGATGGGTTTGGTATCATAATATCAATAGTTATCAAAAATGCTTTTTTAACATGCATTTCCTTAAAATAAGAAAGAAATACATCTGATCTCCTTCCTTTAATGAGAGATGATATGTTTTTATAAACCCACTAAGAATTCTTGCCTTAACATATCAGAGACTTTGTTTATCCATCTCTTCCTATGTTACATAATTAAATCCAGACACATTTTCCTATATTGATTTTTACAGAAGTATTGAAATTTTGTTAAAATGTAGTTTTTTCTTTATAAAAAGAAAACATTGACAAAACCATAGGATAAGAGGGGTACAAATACACACAGTTCCCACTATCAGAAATCTGTATCCCATCCTCTCCCCTGATAGCTTTCCTATTCTTTGTCCCTCTGGGAGTATGGACCCAAGGTCATTGTGGGAAGCAGAAGGTGGAAGGTCTGGCTTCTGTAATTGCTTCCCTGCTGAACATGGGCATTGACAGGTTGACCCATACTCCCAGCCTGTCTCTCTCTTTCCCTAGTGGGGCAGGGCTCTGGGGAAGCGGGGCTCCAGGACACATTGGTGGGGTTGTCTGTCCAGGGAAGTCTGTTTGGCATCATGGTGGCATCTGGAACCTGGTGGATGATAAGAGAGTTAACATATAAAGCCAAACATGTTGTTGACTAATCATAAACCTAAAGGTTGGAATAGTGCAGATGAAGAGTTGGGGGGTCTCTGTTTTGTAGATAGCTAGTAGTGTAATTTTATATAAGCTAAAGGCATATAAAGTCATAATTTCACATATGCATATATTATTAAATGATGTCCACAATGCAGTTAGCTAATGTTTCCATCATCTCACCAGCGACTATATGTTTTATTTTTTGTATAATGAGATCATCCAGGATCTATTTTCTAGTAACTTTCAATACAGTACGGTGAGATATAGACAGCATTCTGTCTGTTTGATTTCCCATAACTTATTAATCTTATAAATGGAAGTTTATACCTTTTGACCAACATTTTCCATTTTTTCCACCACTGGCCTATGCCAACTATCATTCTACTTACTTTGATGAATCCTTAAGCCATCTATATTTACATATGTATGTGTAGCATGAATTGTTCATGATAGTAATAGTAAGAAGTGAGGAAGACCACTTTCCTCTTTTCAATAATCTTGTTACTGAGGGTTAAAGATAGCCCATCAAATAGGGTGTACACCTTGCCATGTAATTCTATAAACCATGTGCACTCTTGGGCTCCTGAATGCCAGAACACAGAGTTTCATTTGCATCTCAGGACTGAGAAATAAACATCGTACCATTAGTAGTGAGAGGAAAGAGGTTTTGTCGAGTATCTCCCATGCAGGCACAATGAAGTCCTGGCAGAATGTGTCACCTGTGTGTCTTCCAATCTTCAGCCTGTGTTGGCCTCCTAAATCTCCAGTCTCTCAAGAGGACTTGCCGTCCCTTTATAGTGTGGGTGTGTGTGCATACAGCTATGTCAATATAAACATCTGATGGATTATACATAAACATCAACATTTTAAAGGCAGGATTAGACACGTTATCTCCGATTCTAGTGAATATATCAGTGTCTGTGGATTCCAAATTATATTCCTCCATGAGGATAATTTCTGGAACCACCCGTTCCACCTCGGTTCCATGGCTGCCAGTTCTTAGCAACATTGCCCCGCCAGATATTCGTTGGGATGCGGCATCATCTAAGTTCATTTCCCAGCTCTACCTACGCTTGACCGGACCTGCCAATATACGCGGAGATCTTCGCCCACCCTGTCCAACGCTTGACGTCTCATCACCCAATCTGGTCCCCTACGCCTACACTGAACTTCTCTGTTCCAGACTCTTGGAAACAGAGTTGGCAGTCAGCTGAGGTCAAGAACAAACACCTCATCACAGACCCCTGCAAGCGTCAACCCGGCTTTGACCTAGCACGTTATGATCGGGCCCTCCTCAATCGCTATCCAACAGGCCACGGCCGGTACGCTGCTATGTTCCATCGCTGGGGAGCCAGAGATGACCCGAACTGCCCCTGCGGCTCCAGACAGACTATGACCCACATAGTCAACGACTGCCACCTCTCCAGATTCAAAGGAGGTCTCGAAACTTGACATCAGGCTCAACCTGACGCTGTTGACTGGCTACGGAAGAAGGGCAAATGCTAGAAGAAGGAGAAAAAGTATCTATGCTTACTTTGCAAATCTGGGACTTACCCTAGGCATAATTCATGGATTCTACTAGGTAAGAGAGGCTTCATGTTAGCCTGAAGATCTGTTTGCCACTATCTGTATTTATCCTGATATGGCAGAAACACCTTGAGGGCCTTGGAGACAGAATTACAGAGATAACAATTTCTGAAATGTCTGGTATAATGCATAGTAATTAAGAAAACTTTTTTTTAGCAGAGAAACAAAAGGTCTTTTAATTCAAAAGTCTTCCAATAAAATTGGGGTTCTCCGACAACTATAAATAAAGCACCTAGGTGAACCTCAGCACCACAACAGAGCACTATGGGCAGATACAGAGAGTCTCATGGTTAGTGGAATGGTGCTATGATGTCTCTCCTGTTTGTTTGTCTTACCCATCTTTTCTCTTTCTTACTGTCTTTCTCAAAAACCTACTCAAATGGAAAAATGATAAAATTGGCCTAGTGGCAGCCATTCAGTAATGTAACCAAACATGTGTGGTGCCTCAGTATAGCATACACACTTAATAGCCTTTTAAACACAAAGAAGGAGCTATATTTGTAAATATGTATCTACTGAGGCAGTGTTGTAAAATAAATTATCCCAAAACAAATGCCTTTGAACTGAGTCTTCCTGGGTGATAACATTTTTTTCCAGGCAGCATTAACAGTAACACAACTTTATAAGAACTTAATGCATACTGAAGTTCTTACCAAAACAAAAGACAGCACGTTCAGTTCAGAAACTATGGAAGACACATTTCTGAACACGTTATTTCACACTTGCTTTAGCCAGGTGCACCACCACCTGGCCCCCTATTTTTATCTTTTGTATCTTAGCATAGTGATGAAGAAGCCTTCTCAAAGACCTCCTACAACAATAGCACACTCTGAACATCCACAATGTAGTGAAGACTAGCGACAAGGCTCTCTTGGGAGTTGTAAGCAAATATGATACAATAGTCAGGAAAAAATGGATTCATTTAGAATGATTTCCCCAGCACTGTGGCTCTCTCTCCCTCTTTCTCTCTCTCTCCATGTTTCTCTCTCTACCTCTATTTAAAAAAAAAAAGGAAGGCCACCCAGAATCAGTGGAGTCTCTGTGTGGATACTGAGCCCCAGTGATAACCCTGTCAGCAAACAAACACAAATTTTCCATGTCATCATCATGCGGATCATTCTAAATGTATTAAAAAATGGAGCTCCAGTGGTGCAATCAGTTAGCGTGCAGTACTTATACACTTGCCGGGATAGCCTGAGGGTACTTCTTCCCGAGCTAGTGCTCTCTGGGTTGGAGAGAACTCAACTGGAGCTGATCCAGGCTGCTGTGTGGGAGAGGGATCAGGAACTCGTGCCGCACCAACTTCCGCAGGAGATACACTCTGGAACTCTCGGAGCCGGAAAGCAATTTCCAAGTGTCTTTAATCAGAAGAGCAGCTGTTTTTATACTCTCCAAGTAGGGTGGAAACAGGATGTGATATAGAGAGGGTGGAGAGAAAAGTGACTGGTGAAAATCAGAGTGTGACAAAGAAGGGATCAGTGTGTGACAAGGAGGGGGTGGAGCAGGAGAGAATCCTATCATAGAACCACCAATGCCCTGGAGTGCTTTATGTAAAAGTGATTTATGTAAATAGACCAAAGCTTTGGATCAGTAAAATCCCTATATAGGCATATGGTTAAGCAGAAGCCAGGGGGAGATGGCAACTACCCAACATACACTAAATGTATTAAACATTTTGTCTTGCTTTCCATCTTACTGCCTTTCAGACACCAAATTCCCTATGTTACTATATATGTTACTGGAATTCCATCCTGACTTCCCTGGGCCAGTGACCTCACTGGTGCTTCCTGGAACTTCATCTTTTCAGCACCCTTCCCCTCTAGGGAAAGGTCGAAATAGGCTGGGGGTGTAGATCCACCTGCCAACATCCATGCCCAGCAGGAAGCCCAGAACTCCCACCTTCTACACCCCATAAAAACTGTCTGTCCATGCTCCCAGGGAAAAAAAAATGACAGAGAACTCTGGTTTACTTCCTTTTATCATTTTCCTTCGGGAAGCATGGACCAACTCCTGCCACTAATGGGCATAATAGTGGTTGTTAATTTAGAGAAAATATCTGGAACATTGTCACTGCTTTGAGGCAATGTTAATGACTAGGGAGAGCTTGTACAATGGAATTGATGTCTTTATCCCTAATTTGCCTCTATCATATCTTCATTTCCCTAATTTCTTTTTTTTTCCTCCTTAATTTCTGATTCTTGTAATGCTTGACTTTCTTTCTGTTATGCTGTTCCATTTGCTATAAGATCTTTTGTATATCTGATAATAGTTTTGTTATAGAGAACAATCATTTCTATCTTTTTCTCAACTACAGCAAGAAACTTACAGTTAATATAGACATAACTATCATAGGAGGGCTGTAGCGCAGTGGGTTAAACGCAGGTGGCGCAAAGCGCAAGGATGGGCTTAAGGATCCTGGTTCAAGCCCCTGGCTGCCCACCTGCAGGGGAGTCACTTCACAGGTCTGCAGGTGTCTATCTTTCTCTCCCCCTCTCTATTTTCCCCTCCTCTTTCCATTTCTCTCTTTCCTATCCAACAACAACGACAGCATCAACGACAATAATAACTATAACAATAAAACAACAAGAGCAACAAAAGGAAATAAATAAATATTTTAAAATAATAATAACTATCATAGGCATTAAGGCTTACATTAAAACTCACCTTTCTCATCTTGTGCCAATGACCAGAAATGGCTTTAATTTAAAATGAACTTTATTTGATTTGACTATTTAATTTCTCAAATGAATTTTCTAACTTGACACAATTAATTACATTTTGATCATATTGATGTGCTCTTAAATTCAAAGATATAGTGGAAGCTATCCCATTTCACATGACTCTAAAATAAACTGTTTCAGAACAAGATAAAAATATGAACAGAATTATATTATGCAAGAGGTCAATTTCTACTTCCACAGAATAACCATCATTAAAAAAAAACTTGTCCATGTAGATTGCAAACAGAGAAAAATATATTTAGAACTTAGGTCTAACACCTTTTTTTACCTGTCTTATTAAGGGCACATTCTGCTTATCTCTGCTGAAATAATTTACAGGCGATAGGATACAGTTTTCATAAAATAATGATCTCTGTAATTCCTATTCACTGGCAAATTCTTACCTTAGATATCTATTGAAAATCACTAAAAGTAAAATACTGTATATCACTAGCCTAAATTCTATGTAGAACTGAATGGTTAACGAACAAATCGAAGGTAAGTTTTACATAGTAAAAAAAAAAAATTCCACATCTCTAGGTGTACTTGTTCTATTTGTCTATTGATTGATTGAGGTAGAGACAGAGAAGCAATAAGAAAAAATGAGAGAGACTCCAATATCAAAGCTTCCTTCAAAGCTGTGGGAATTGGATTCCAACCTGGCTCCTGCACAGAGCAAATCAGCACACTGTCCAGATGGATGATTTCACTGACTCTTCCATTTTTATTTTCAGGTAGAGGCTCTCCAGGTTCTTGTGTATGGTAAAGCATGTGTCCTAATAGGCTTGCATATCTCCCGGTCTCAACTGTTCTTTTGGTAAATGTATACCCTCTTAATCTGTGTGCCACATTCTATGTCCTGTTCATATTAACATTAGTGGTGAAATCATCATGCATTTTTTTAAGAACACATATTTTGTCTTGGGCTAGTTTGTTCTCATAACCTCAATTAGCGTATAAAGAACGTTTTTGATATTTGTCCCTACATCTCTCAATAACAGAGAGAAAAATATTACAGATTTAAATTCTAATTTTAAACACGACTAATTCTTCTTTCAAGTCTATCAAGTTTTGCTTCCTCTATCTTAAAGTTGTTTTTCCTCATACCATTAAGAATTATGATATATTCTTCTTGATAATTAATTTTTTATCTTCTAAAATCACGTTTGTTTTTTAATTTCTCTATTGGGGAATTAATGGTTTACAGCCGACAGTGAAATACAATAGTTGGTACATGCTTAATATTTCCACATAACAATACAACCGCCACTAGGTCCTCCTCTGCCATTATGTTCCAGGACCTGAACTCTCCCCTCCACCCCAGAGTCTGTTACTTTGGTGCAGTACACCAACTCCAGTCCAGATTCTGTTTAGTGTTTTCTCTTCTGATCTTGTTTTTCAACTTCTGCCTGTGACTGAGATCATCCCAGATTCATCCTTTTGCTTCTGACTTATCTCACTAAAATCATGTTTATTTTAATCCCTGATTTTACTAGAATAGATATGAAGATCAAACCACCATAAAACAAAAAAACAAAACTCCAGGCAGAGTCTGAAATGGCTGAAGATGTGGCTGAAAATGTGATGCTTAATAAATTCCACCTAGAGGTTCTAGACAAAGTGCCAGGCTGAGGAAAAAGCTGTAAGAATTTTGAAAAACTCTTAAGTCCCCAACTCCCAGGATTTAGAAAATCCTTGAAGATGGCTTTAGCTGGGGAGACTACATGAGGAAGGGGTGGCCTTCTCGGGTCAAGCCTAGCAGAAGCCTTCCCTCTCCTTATTCAATTAGAGTACAGCACAATTTCACTATCCATAGAGCTTTCCCTACTTTCCTGCTGCTTCAAGTGGTGCCAGTACTCAAACCTGGGGCTTTGCACAGGGTGACACACTCATCCTACTCAGTGATTTCTCTCCCAACCTTTGCTTTATATTTTTTAATACATTTTATATGTTCTAGATAAATGCATGTTAATTTAATTACCTAATTAATATAATAGTATTTCCTTTTTTTTCCTAGCAAGAAATCTTTGAAATTACTTTGTGGTATATGTTATAGTGCCCTAACATTTATTATTATCCATTAATGATTGATCAGATGATTAAAATTATACCTGATTCTGGGGCCGGGTGGTGGTGAACCTGGTTGAGTGCACATGTTACAGTGCAAAAGGACTGGGTTCGAGCCCCTAGTCCCTATCTGTTGGGGGAAAGCTTTGTGAGATAGGAAGTAGGGCCGCAGGTGTCTCTCTGTCTCTCCCTCTCTCCCTCCTCTCTTGATTTGTCTCTATCCAATACATAAATAAATATAATACAAAATTATACCTGATTCTAATTCCTTGATGATTCAAGTAAAATAATAATATGTATGCCCAGACAGAATCACTTCTATTTGAACAATAATATTCTAAATATAAACTTTCTTCTAGAGGATATTATCTATGGTAAAAAAATAATAATAAAATCGCCCTCAGATCACTTAAATCTTTTACGATGAGTTCTGCAAGCACTGAGTGGAATGCTTCCTTCTGCTAACAGAGTCTGCTGCCTTCACAGTGCCATGCTACATTCCACTCACACTGGGCTTCTGGTGTGATTTGTGTTTCTTTTACTCCCAGATTATTCCTGTGCTGTTCTTGCCCCCCTGAGATGGACACCGTATGCTTTTTCCACACCACCTGTTTGGTACACTCCATGTTGTGTGTGTGTGTGTGTGTGTGCAGGCGAGAATATGATTCAGTGACAATGTATTGATTTTCCTGGTCTGATTATATCATATCATTTCCAAACTCAGAAATTTTTAACTAGAAAGGAGAAAATCATAGCAGAACTCTTGATCTAGCCCCGGACGTCCTCTAGATGCATTTTTTTGTGTTTATTCTATTCTTACTTTTACATTCTTTCATATTTAAGAAACTCAAACTTTGCTACTACATAATTGAGTAATTGGCTTCATGCATGGAAACTGGAATGTTAGTCCTTCAAAAATCAAATAGCAGTGTCTATGAAAGTACCTATAGTATAGGTTCCTTTTCTTTTATGGAGGGGTTAATGCTTTACAGTGTAGTCATTGCCACATGAGCATAATATCATTGGGCACCTGCAACTCACAGTTCTCTTCACCACCCTCCTTCTCCTTTCTCCAGAATCCCTTGTTGTCCAGTTCTTATCTCACTTTATTTCCTTCTTCCCTGTCCCTAATTGTTAGATCCTACTTATAAGTGAGATCAGTCGTTATTTGTCCTCCTCTTTTCGGCTTATCTCACTTAACATGATATCTTCCAGTTCCATCTAAGATGATGCGAAGAAGATAAATTCACCTTTTTGAATAGCCAAGTAATCTTCCATCCTAAATATATCACATTCTTTTTAGCCACTTATCTGTCATTAGACCTCTGAGTTGTTTCCAAGTTTTGGTAATTACAGATTTTGCTGTTGTGCAGATATATATATATCTTCTGATAGGTGTTTTTGTCTTCTTTGGATAAATCCCCAGGAGAGCTCTTGGTGGACCATATGGTAGGTCTATTTCTGTTGGTCTGCTTCTGGATTCTGCTTGTGAAGTCTTCTGTTTTTATCATCACATTGGGTTCGCTTATGTTGCTTGCTCTGTGTTCTGTTTGCATGTCCACTGTTGTCTGGGCACCCCCTGCCTCCGGGATATTGGTTTTGTCTTTCCCACCCCACCACACCCCCACCCCCCAAAACCCCACCCCACCCCCACCCCCCAACACCCCACCCCACCCCACCCCCGCCTCTGGGACATTTGGTTTAGTCATCACTGGTCCCTGCTTCTTCCTTCTCCCCGCCCCCTAATGTATGTATTCTCCCTTGGTTCAGATGCTGCCACCAGAGGAGAGAGATACAGGACAGAATTGTGATTAGAGATTAGATTGTTGTTGAACTGCATCCCCGCTCGTGAATAAAGATTGAACTGCGTTCTCAGCTCAGCCATGAGTCTCTGGCCGTCTCTGTCTCCCGCCCGTGAAACCAGGCCAGCAAAAACAACATATTTCAAATGTTCTGAATAATCTCAGTCTATCTTCCACAAAGGTTGGATCAATTGACATCCTTACCACCAGTCCGGAAGTGTCCTCCTTTCTCCACATTGCACTGCTATTTGAAATGGGAAGAGGTATTGGGAGACATTTTTAACTAAGTGGAATTGCTCATTGGTATGGGAAAATCCTTGAAAACTAATTCCTGGATAGCCACAACACTTAATTTTATTCTTCTTTGCAAAGAAGAGAAGAATAGATGTGTGGACTGGGCAGTAGCATGCCTGGTAAAACATAAACGTTATGATGTGCAAGGATCTGGGTTCAAGCTGCTCCCTCACTCCCATCCTCTTTGGCAGGGTAAAAGCTTCACACACTTGATGAAGGCTGCAACTTTCTCTTTCTCTCTCCCTCTATTCTTTCTCTATTTCTTTCTGTCTCTGTCATTTAAAAGGGGAAAAAAAAAATAGCCTCTGGGAGCTGTGAAGTTACTATGCAAGCACCAAGTGCCAAAGTCAACACTGATGGAAAAAAAAAGTACCTCCATTCTTTCTATAAAATACATAGAAAAGAGAGAGAGAGAAATGAGAAGGCAAGTTCAAAATATTTGCTACCTGTAGGTGGTGGAAAGCAGTGGGCTTTTTTTTTTTCCTTTTTCTCTTAGAAAAAGACATGTGATTGCAATTAGGGCAAATCCAAGGATAATCTTCTTATCTAAAACCTGTGCATGTAATCATCTTTTTGGCTAAATTTTAATAGTAACATCCACAGGCTCCAAGGAGTAGGACATGAGCAAATTATGGAGAGTATTATTCAACAACACATAATATTTATTTGCTTCAAACTAAAGTCATCAAGATAAAAAAGTTAATTGGAGAAGGGAGAGTTCTTCCTTAAAGGCGAATCTGAATAATAATTAAAGATATAGACATAATGAAAGACATGGAAACTATCAAACTCTATAGCAGTATTTGTTGCAAGAGATCTCTTACTGGTATGTTAAAATCAGAAAGCAAAAGTTTGAGAGGGAAAAAAGTTTTTTGCATCATCATAAAATATTCCTGAGAAAAAGTAGAGTTTTCTGAGGAGAAACCCAGCAGACTCCACTATAACCAAGAAATCAACAGTTAACAGCAGCAATAACAAGACTCTGGATATAATGTATGATTAGTATGATGTATCAAGAGAAATATGGTAACATTTCCATGGTTTCCTTGCCAAAATGTATAACCTCAATCTAATTATGAGAAAATAACAGACAAGACCAAATTGAGGATTATGCTATGAAATAATTGACCAGTACTTACTTAAGTGTCGAAGTCTTGCAAAAGAAGGAAAGATATAAAAGCTATTTTGATCAGAGTAGAATACCTACAAGTAAATGTCATATGGGACCCTGGATTTTTCTTTCCAGGAAATTGGAAGGGAAGAGGAAGAGGCAGAGGGAAGAAGAGGAGGAGGAGGAGGAGAAGGAGAAGAAGAAGGAGGAAGAGGAAGAGGAGAAGAAGGAGAAGAAGAAGAAAGAAGGAGGAGGAGGAGAAGAAGAAAGAAGGAGGAGGAGGAGGAGGAGAAGGGAAACAGAGAGAGCGGCTGAGACCTGGAGCACAGCTTCACTGTTTGTAAAGCTTTCCCCCTGCAAGTGCATACCAAGGTCTTGAACCCAGGCCCTTGTGTACTGTAATATGTTCCACCCCGTGGTGTGTCACTCACTAACCCAGATTTTTTTTTTTTAAAGAGAAGAATGAATAGAAGTGAACTGTATCTCTTTATCAGATTTAGCCACAGGAAAAGTAAGATATGTAAATGCTCTCCTTCATCAGTAAATGAAAAGTAAAACGTTATGCTGTGTGAAAATCTTGACCTTCTCAAAATGGTCATGCATATCTCAGTCCTATGGCTTGATAAACACTAATTTCAGCATAGACCACATGTTTCTAGCTATCCAGGTAACAGAAAACCAACACATCCAGCAGCTGTTCCAAACACACTGGTTCTCCCTGAATGAATTGCACAGGGACCTGTGGCTGGCATAGGAGAACAGCTTCACCTACCCTACTCCATCACCACCACCACCAGCCGCGCCACGTGCCAGGGAGCCACAGACTGATTCATGTCTAAAACAGCCGTCTGTAGTTCATCTGCTTGCCCTCAGTGGAAGTGCATAACTTCATTTGTGCCAGCGAAGGAATTAAAAATGTAAAAGGCAGCCACTGTCCTTGCTGCTCTTTGGTGTAAGGTTCCAGCTACATGGCGGTCAGGTTGGTGAGGTCACATGGAGAGTTCCAGGTGGGCTGTTAGTTACCTGCTGTTACAAGTGTATCTCTTTCTGGCTACACAAGCAGGGTGTCAAGGCAAAAGACAATCAATGTCTTCAATGTCTCCTGAGTTTTTCTTCCAAAGAAGGCTTTGTTGTTGTTGGTGGTGGTGGTAATTTTTTTTTTCTTTTTCCAAACCATTCTGTTGGGGGAACTAATGTACAGGGCAGTTGTTGACACAGGAGTACAACTTCTTCTTTCCTGCTGGTAAGTTTCTGCACACTACTTACTCCCACCACCAACCAAAGTCTCTTAACCATCATGTCTGGACACAGGACAGCCTTCCCTCCTCCTCTGCCAGTCCAAAGTCATTTGTTCTGCTGCAGTACACCTTAGCCAGTCCAAGTTTCTAACTGTATTTCTCTTTTCATGCCTTACTTTAAAAAAAAATATTTATTTATTCCCTTTTTTTGCCTTGTTGTTTTATTGGTGTAGTTATTGTTGTTGTTGTTATTGATGTCGTCATTGTTGGATAGGACAGAAGGAAACGGAGAGAGGAAGGGGGAGACCGAGAGGGGGAGAGAAAGACAGACACCTGCAGACCTGCTTCACCACTTGTGAAGGGACTCCCCTGCAGGTGGGGAGCAGGGGCCTCGAACCGGGATCCCTAAGCCGGTCCCTGCACTTCGGGTCACCTGCACTTAACCCGCTGAGCTACCACCCGACTCCCGCCTTACCTATTTTTAAGAAAACATTTATTAATAATAAGCATTTTCTTTCTTCTTCACTCACTCACTACTCCCTCTGTCTTCTTCTTCCTCCCTCCCTCCCTCCTTTCCTTTCTTTTTTCCTTCTTCCTGCCCCGCACGCCTCTTTTCTTTCTGTCAGAGCACTGCTCAGCTCTGGGTTATGGTGGTACTGGGAATTAAATCTAGGAACTCCGAGCCTCCTGCATTGAAAGTAATTTGGATGACCATTATGCTGCCTCTCTACTACTTCTTGCCTTACTTCTTACAGTTTGTTGCTCTCTTGCAATATTCCGGTGTTATACACTTTTCTCAGTACTCTTTCAAGGTATAGAGACAGTTTTCTCTGTGTTAAACTGTGTTTCGGGGGGGACAGGTGGTGGTGCACCTGGTTGAGCCCACACATTACAGGGCTCAAGGACCCAGGTTCAAGCCCCCAGTAGGTCCCTACTAGCAAGGGGAAAGCTTCGTGAATGTGACGCAGGTCTGCAGGCACCTCTCTGTCTCTCTCCCTCTCTATTCCCTCTCCTCTCTCAATTTGTGGGTTATGATGAACTTAAGTATGGACTAAGGGCTCAGTATAGATTTAGGTGGTGATAATACCAAGATAAGTTACAAGAATCTAACAGAAGAAATTCATTAAATGGCTGTTGGACTTTTTTTTTTTTTTTTTAGGAATTAGGTGCTTTATGATGAGCACATACATTTTTAACACTCCATTCTCAAAGGCAAGCATATGTCTGAAGATAACAGAACAATTTTCTTACTGTCTTTTAATTTAATTGATTTATTTATTTTGCCTCCAGGATTATTGCTGGGGCTTGGTGCCCCAGTACTAATCCTCTGCTCCTGTCAAATGTTGTTTTCCATTTTATTAGATAGGACAGAGAGAAATTGAGAGGGGAGGGGGAGATAGGGAGAGAAAAATGATAAGATAGCTGTAGACTTATTTCAGTGATTCTGAAGCACCCCCCTCCCCCCCGCTTGTGGGGTGCAGGGGCTCGAACCCTGTCCCTTAGTACTATGGGCACGTAACTAGGTGTGCCATTGCCCGCCCCCTGTCATTTAATCTTAATGCCATCTTTAGCTATTTAAATACACTTTGTGTATTCTAAATCCTTTAGGTTGATGTTCACTCCAAGGAGAAAAACGAGTGGAGTTATTACATCATTTAAAAAAATATTGTCTTTTAATCAATTAAACTAATAACTTTTGTAGATACAATTCTTGTGAAACATAATTTAAATCAAGATTTCAATCAAGTTGTTTTACTGTTCTTAAATGGCCTCTTGAAAACATTACAAGGGCTTCTGTCTTGCTCTAAGTTTAAGCTGGTTATTAAAGATGCTTTTGGGGGCCGGGTTGGGGGGGTGGAGGTAGCGCAGCGGGTTAAGTGCACGTGGCCCAAAGCGCAAGGGCCGGGTAAGGATGCCAGTTCGAGCCCCCGGCTCCCCACCTGCAGGGGAGTCGCTTCACAGGTGGTGAAGCAGGTCTGCAGGTGTCTGTCTTTCTCTCCCCCACTCTGTCTTCCACGCCTCTCTCCATTTCTCTCTGTCCTATCCAGCAATAACTGTGGTGACACAATATGCCCCGACACAGTGCTGAAGTCAGCCCTGGGGACAGAAGGCAGACAGTGTGCAGTGGTCTGCGCAGGCGCATGGCCGACTGTAGGTGGAGCCAGACTGCGCTGGTGTGCAAAGCATTGTGGGTAGGCGGAATGGACTTAAAAGAGCAGCAGCGAAACTCCCGCCCTCTCTGGCTGCGGCTTCCCTGGAGGTGCCCCAGCATCCATCCACATCCGTCATGTCTACGTCTCCTGGGCACTGAACACGTGTGACTCTGCTAGCGGGTCACCTTCTAGACGCCTCTATAGCCATGAGCAACCTTTCCCAGAGCTGATAATTGTTTATCTTACGGGACTTAACTTTGATCAACATATTCAGACTTTATGGACCTAGCGTATGCTTAACCCTTGATGCTAAGTGCTGATTTTGCCTTTTACCTGCCTCACCCTAATAAATCTTGTATTGATTAACCCAGTTCCCAGCTCCCGCTATAAATCCTTCTACAGCAGCAGCCCCCCCAACCTAACCCCATCAAGTTTTAGTTTAATTTTCAACAAATAACTAAAAATGACGACAACAACAACAACAAGGGTAACAAAATGGAAAAATGGCCTCCAGGAAAAGCGGGTTCCTAATGCAGCTATGGAGCCCCAGAAATAACCCTGGTGGCCAAAAAAAAAAAAAAAAATGATGCCTTTGTCAACCCCACAAGCCCTTTATCAATACAATACCTAAACTTAAATTCTAAGCATTCTCTGTTAAAGTGTAAATTTTTATCCAACACTTACAGACACTTTTGCATGGCTTTTAAAAAAATTAAGGACCTTCCTGAAATAGCCGATTGTGTTGTTAACTAGATGTTTTACATGTGTTGATTTACTTATCCACCCAGTGGTGCTAAATCACACTTCCAAAGTTCAAGGGTTTGTTCAAGGTCATGCTGTTATTTCAAGGCAGAGCCCAAATCTTACTACAAAAATCTCTTTTCTTTGCCCACTAGTTCCTGTTTTCACATAGACTACAAGCTTTGGGGTTGTTATATTTTTTAGTTGGAAAAAATGCAAAAAAAAAAAAAAAGCATATAAAATGCAAATAAGATTATGCCCATGTAAAAAAATATCCAAAAATTACTTTCGATATATAATGGCATTTCCCAAAATCTATGTCAGACAAGGTTTGGCTGAAAGTCTTATCATTTAGTCACAGATTTATGGGACTCTGCCTCAGTGAGATTTAATGCCATTTCTTAAAGGTCATGTAAGCTTAACTACTTATACACCTCATGCTGGTTGGGTCTACTTTAAATGTAGAGCTCTTTTTTAGTCAATTTGCAGGTAGCATTATGCTAACATATTTTTAAATCCTGATGTAAATAATACTTTCTGAGGATAAATGTCCACAATTGAAGTGATTTTAGGATCGGGGGAAAAAAAAAAACAAAAACCTTCATCCAGTGGGGTCTTTGCCACCTAAGATATGTTAGTGTATTTGATATAGGCATACAGTTTGCTGTGATGGAGAAGTCTACCGTATAAATGAACCACCCAGAGGAGTTATGCTACTCCCGAAATAAAATAAATATGTATAATGTTTCATACCAGATTCTTCTATGATAGATATTAACTCTCAATACTTATCCATGACAAAGTGTAGGAGAATAGCTAACAGTTGTGATTGTAAGGGTTGCTGCACTTACAATAAAAGGAGGATTAAACTGTACATGGAGAGATTAAATTGATGATTTAAATTTATCAGAACGTTATAGAAGTCTTCAGTTGCCTCTATGAGCTATTTATAGTAAACAAGCTCCAGTAACTTTGGTCCATGTTATACTTCATCATATTGCTCTAATTCCTGGCAAATCCTCCTTGATCGTTTTGCTCTGTAAAGGATTTTATTAACATTCTTTTTAACATAGCCCACATTGGTAACAGAAACCTATACTTACTAAAGAGATTACAAGTTGACATTTAGTTTTTCATAGAAACATAATACTTGAATTTTAAGACAAAGTGCCTGTCTAAATCTGCAACATTGACACCTTTATCTGATCTATGCCATGGGACAAAAATCAATCAGCTGAATTATATTCTTCTTTACAGGAAAAAAATGTATTATCGTATTCATGGAATCCATTGTGTTATAAGAAACCATATATCATATCTGTATCTCTATGTGGAGACATACCATTTATAAGCAAGCAAAGCAAACGAGCAGATAATAGACTGTATACTCTGAATACACTTCCGATCTTGAGTGCACAGCCTGGACACGTGGTGTGGTGGGCAAGTATTTGCCTTAGCATCAGATATTTTTAGTTAAGTCTCAGATTTACCATGAACAAAATTCATATACTTGCACTTTATCTGCTAATCCATGTATGCAAAACTGTAAACATCAGGTTTTTTAAAAAAAAAGTTTATTTTTAATTACTAGCTTACTTCATTTCTGCTGCATGTAATTTGTTTTGAAAATGCATGCAGTTCATTTTTAAGAAAGAAGAAGTAGATACGAAAATAGTCTCAAAGTATGTCCATGTGGACTCACAATTTTATTCTGCAAAATTAAGCTTCTAAGATAGTTTTACAATACAATGGCTGCATATATACTTCATATGCTACATATACTTATGAACTTAAAACATTGTAGCATGTATAAAAAGAGTTAGCAAGGCATAATGTATAGGATTGTTTGTAAATTCAAAAATGTTCGAAAAACATTTCATGCAGTGTTTGGAGAAAGGTTATATAAATCTCCCTTTGAAATTTTTCTTCCTTTTTTTCCCCACCAGTTTGTAGTCTAAAACTTCATAGTAAGTAAACATACATTTTATTATATGCTTATCAGTGTAATACCGAATTTACTTCAAATAGACTCTAAGGGCATTTTCACCATTTAGTTTGGAAAAAAAATATATTAATTCTCCAAATGATTACCTAACAGTCATTAGTTACTATGCATTGCTAGGAATTCAAGGAAAACTAGTGATATTATATGTATTATTATTCAATATATAACAGTACATATTGATACATATATTTTAAATTATTAAGCAAGAAACTATTTCTCTGCACACAAAATGTTTAATGTAATGTTTTTTAAAGAATGTTAGCCTTTTTATCTTTATATATTGGATTGAGACAGTCAGAAATCGAAAGAGAAGGAAAAGAGAGAGAGAGAAAAGGAAAAGAGAGAGAGTGGTAAAGCACTGCTTTACCACTCACAAAGCAATCCCCCTGCAGATGGGGACAAGGGGTTTGAACCTGGTTCCTTGCAGCATTGTAGCATGTGTGCTCCACCAGGTGCACCACCACCTGGCCCCAATGTAATGCTTTTATTCATTGTAATGCAGTGAAACAATTAAACTTAGTTTCTGCATGCATACACAGAGAAAACTTGTATGAATTACTATCGACAGAGAAAAACGACTTTTTTCCACAGGACCTAGAAATGAAATTCATTAATTGCTACATATTCTTGACAGTAAAGAAAAGGAAAGTGATATATAGAAAATAGTGATGAAGGGGGTTAGGGAGTGGTGCATCCAGGTGTGTGCACATAGATAGTTCTAGCCTCAAGGACCTGAGTTCAAGCCCCAGCTCCTCACCTGTAAGGGGAGGCAGGGGGACACATCATAAGTGGCTAAACCGGTCTGTAGGTGTCTAATCTTTCTCCTTTCTACCTCCCATTCCCTTTCAATTTCCCTCTGTTCTGTCAAATAATTTTTTTAAGTAAAAAGAGAAATAAAAAGAAAGAAAATAGTTATGGAAAAAATACAAGAAAATGAACAAAAAACTGGATAAAGGGCTAAATCATAGGGAACTTTTCCTCCTTGTGACATTTTGAAATTCATATTTTATGCACTTTGGTGTATATATGCTAACTTCTTATACTTTATTAATATTAGTATAATGTTAATATTACTTCATACTTTAATTAAAACTTTTTTTAGCAAATAATTAACAAAACCATTTGCAGGCTTTTCCATTGAAACAAAGAAGCAAGCTGATTTAGAATCAGAGAATCAGAGGATTCTCTCAACTTTGTTATCTACCAAATGTATAATCTACTCATTAGAACTTTAGGAATAGAGAGTCGGGCGGTAGCGCAGAGGGTTATGTGCAGGTGGTGCAAAGCACAAGGATGGCGTGAGGAACCTGGTTCAAGTCCTGGCTCCCCACCAGCAAGGGAGTAGCTTCAGAAGCAGTGATGCAAGTCTGCAGGTGTCTATCTTTCTCTCCCTGTCTCTGTCTTCCCCTCCTCTCTCCATTTCTCTCTGTCCTATCCAACAACAACAGCAATAACAACAACAATAATAACAAAAACAATAATAATTACAACAATAATAACTACAACAATAAAACAGCAAGGGCAGCAAAAGGGAATAAACAAATAAATAAATATTTAAAAAATCTTTTAAAAATGAACTTTAGGAATAATTTAAAATAATACATAAAAGATCACTCTACATAGTCTAATGATAACTCCTAATTTGAAATCTGATTGACCTGCTTTGAAATACTGATAAGATTATCTTTCCCACTTTGTTGATTCCAAAGGGAAAATAGAAAAGTTGAAGGTTTGTACTGAGATAGGGCACTGCCCTCTTTCACAGCCAGATTTAACTCTTTCAGGCAAAGGCTACTGATATCAGTCATTGCCGCAAATCAAACCTGACACTTTCAAGAAAGGAAATCTCTGATGATTCAAAAGTCTCCTGTATATCATCATGTTGCTGAATAGCCTCACGCAGCAATGCCCACCTGATTCTTTCTTTGTTCGATGATAAATGCATTGCATTCATATGTGAGACACTTCAAAATATTCATATTGATGATCCAGTTCTAGAGAACTGAAGTAGGGCAGCCCAAAACAGACTGGTCAATTTATTCTAAAGTTACCTAGGAAAGTCTAGCTAACACATTCAAAATCATGGCAGATAGGTTGGTGGACCTATAAGGAATGCCATTACTTTTTAGTTAATCAGAAAAGAGAATGGTAAAAAGAAAGAAAGAGAGAAAGAAAGAAAGAAAGAGAAAGAAAGAAAGAAAGAAAGAAAGAAAGAAAGAAAGAAAGAAAGAAAGAAAGAAAACAGGGACAGATTCCTCAGAAACTTTTGTCAGATTGAGGCAGTTAGGACCTAGTAAGATAAATACCATATTAGTTGCACTAGTATTTGCTGCTTTTTGCCTGAAGTAATTTCCGTAATTATTATCATGTATTTACATTACCAAATGAAGTTCCATATTTGCATTGTGGTTTAAAATGCTTGCTGATTGTGATTTGATTAGTCATTAGCATACTAAATATGGAAAGTCTACATGTTGGACAGGTTTAAGGTTAGATTTCACTGCCCTTAAACTGGAATGGTTTATAACATTTATATAAATATGTACTCCAGATGACCTCCACTGTGTACATTTCTCAAATGTGCCTCTCCATAAATGACACTGGTGGTCCAAGCAATCAGATGATCCACCTCCCATTAACATGGGCAGAGCTTAAAGTTTCATGGGTACTATAAATTGTCTGCTATATAAAGCTCAACTTTATGACTAGAAAACAAGCAATAATAATAGACTCTTAACAACAGAGTGTAAATTTTAACTTCTTTTCTAAACCTAGTAATATCCAGATCTCAGATAGCTGAGAATCTGATTTTTCCAGACACCTCAAGAAATTGATAAATATTTTTAAAGATGCTGTTTTGTTTAGACTAATTAGTGAACAAATAAAAATCTGGATTTTATTAAAATGAAGTTAAGTTTTTAAGATAAATTCAGTTCAGCAGAAACAGAAACTCTTTTCATGCTGATGTTATGCCATCCATTTCATAGAATAGAAAAAATGGAGCTGGAGCTAGGTGGTGGTTCTCCCAGTCAAGCGCACAAAGTGATCACAAAGATCAGGATTCGAGCCCGGGCTCCCCACCTGCAGGGGAGGGCAGGTTTCACAAGCAGTAAAGCAGGTCTGCAGATGTCTATGTTTCTCTCTCCCTCTGTATCTCCTTTTCCTCTCTCAACTTCCCTTTGTCTTATCCATTACAAAATAAAAAAAAAAGAAAGAAAGAAAGAAAGGAAGAAAGGAAGGAAGGAAGGAAGAAAGAAAGAAAGAAAGAAAGAAAAAAAGAAAGAAAGAAAGAAAGAAAGAAGGAAAGAAAGAAAGAAAAAGAAAAAAGAAAAAAAATGTGCACCAGGAGCCATGGCACTGAGCCCCAGTAATAATAACCCTGGAGGAAAAAGAGAAAAGAAAAACCAAAGGAAAATGGATAGAGGAAAACCTTGGCATTAAGAAACTTACTATTTGTAGGAAGATACAACGTAAATAGATTGACAGTGTATATTTTTGTTCAGTACCATTACTATTTATATTATAGCAACAACAATAATAAGAAGAAGAACAACTATCAATCATCATAATAGCAAAACTCAGGCTACTGATTACTATATATGCGAGGCACTGCTCAAGGCACTCTAAATATTTAACTTCTCCACAAAACTGTGTGATCATAGGTCTTTCATAAAAATGAAACTGACTGGAAGTTGGGCAGTAGCGCAGCGGGGTTAAGAGCACGTGGCACAAATCGCAAGGATTGGCATAAGGATCTCAGTTCAAGCCCCCCCCCCCTCCCCACCTGCAGGGGGGTCGCTTTACAGGCGGTGAAGCAGGTCTGCAGGTGTCTTTTCTCCTCCTCTCTGTCTTCCCCTCCTCTTTCCATTTCTCTCTGTCCTATCCAACAACGACGGCATCAATGACAACAACAATAATAACTACAACAATAAAAAACAACAAGGGCAACAAAAGGGAATAAGTAAATATATTAAAAATAAAATAGATTAAGGGTCAGAAAGCTCACTTGTGAGGGTGTCTGCTTTGTCATGCTCAGGACGTAGGCTCACACCCGTCACACACAGTACCAGAGCAAATATTGGTGCTATGTTGACTTTCCCTCTCTCTCCATCTCTGTCTCTCTAAATAAAGTCGGTCTGGAGCAATATCAGCAATGACAGTGACTGATAACATTTTGCGTAAGTTGCAAAAGTGGCAAGATTCGCTCTGTCAGATTCCAAGTTCTGTACACGGCAATTTGCAAAATTGTAAGCAGTATATTCAACACAAGACAAAGCGTAATATAATCTACAAGACAACTCGAAGCATGATAATATCTGAAAAAAAAAGCAAGTAGCATTATCTATTTTGTACAAGAATCTATGCCAAATCCTAGAGTTGTATCTCAGGAAGTGCACCAGTAAACATGTAGAATTGTACTTCTGAAGGAAATAAGCGAGCATATATTAGGTGTGGAATTGGAAAAGGAATCAAAAATGTATCTGAAGCAGGTGGGGCAGTGACACATCTGGTTGATTACACTCTTTACAATGCACACAGGTTCAAGTTCAGACCCCTAATCCCCACCTAGGAGGGGGTGCTTCCAGAATGGTGAAGCAGGTTTCTCTCTTGCTCTCTCTCTTTTTATCTTTCACTCCCCTCTCAATTTCTCTTTGTCCCATCCATTTAAAAAAGGAACGGGGTGGGAAGAAAGAAACAATAGCCTTGAGGAGCAGTGAGTTCATCCTGTAGGCACTGAGCCCCAGCAATAGCCCTGGTGGCAATGAAGCAAACAAATACATTTTGAAAGCCCCTCTAGCATCAATCTGTTAAGTTTGCAGGACTCAAGTCCACTTTAAATACTACTCACATTAAAGAGATCTCCAAAATTACTTTCCAAATGTAGTAGCATGACAGGATCAGTATGCTCAGAGAGAGTAAGAACATGCCATATAGCAAAAAGTAGACAGTTTCAATGTTCATGAACTTGAAGGTTTGTATGGTTGTGTTTGCGGCTGGTAGAAATTAAATTACCAGAGTGAAGAGGTTGAAGAACTGTGAAGTGATTGAATTATACCATATAGCCATAAAGTTTGCAAAAGACAAGGCATTGAGTGAAAATGTAGACCAGGTGTTTAAGTCACTGAGGAAAGAGGAAAAAATGTCTGGGAGGCTTAGTAAATAACTGTATTAAAGGACAGAAAGCAAACCTTGTCATTGTGAGTTGAAGAAAAGACAGAATGTCATGAGTGCCTTGTGGCCACTAGCTGGAAACAAGGAATGTGCAAATGCTTTCTGTAGCTAAGAATTCCTGGGGGAACACATTTAATGGCCAGATAGAATCTGTTTTTCTGAAAAAGGCAACAAAATAGAAGTGATATTTAAGGCATTCTGTGACTTGATCCCATCATCATGCATTTACTGACTAATGGTTTACACTAGGCCACTCATTTTCCCATGCACCATAGACACAGAAATATTGCTAAAATAAGAAGTATTTATTTAAAGGCAAATAAAGGAACAGGTACAAAGCAGATGAATTTAATGAGCATGGCTGTTGAGTTGTCTGTCATCATGGAGGGAGGTAGTATTGGGGAGGAGTGGTCAGAAGGCCAAGTAAGCAGAAGCAAGCAGGTTAGAGCACATGGGGATATCATTATGTAATAGAATAGAAAACAAGATTGTAGAATTTAAGGAATATAATGAGAAATTACTGTAAATAAAGATTAGTCAGACCAATTTAGAAATTCACATATCTATAGGATATTATTATAAAAATTATGAGCTAGCAAAGGCTTAGAAGGCATAGGTATTCAGCCACAGCTTACTGTCATTTCATGAAGGTTAATCACCCTGAACAATTTAATTTCTCCATGGCAGTGAAGACTAAGAAAGAGCAAGACATTTAATAAGTTTAGGTTTTAGTAAAGCCTCTCATACAGACTCATAGGCCATTTTCACATTCATAGGCCGTTTTCACCGAAGACTTTTGGAACATTTTGTAAGGCCAATATGTAATTGCAAAAACAAACAAATAAATGAACAACAAGAACAAAAAAAAAAAAGAGCTCAGATTCATAGATGGTCATCAATGATTATATAACATATTTGAATCACTTATGGAGGGATGTCCTGCCGTGTTCTGTTCTAAGGCCCAATATTTTTCAAACATTTGTCAATTCTTTGGAAGTTAACCTCATCCACCAGCTTAAGGAACAGGCTTTCTATTTCCATATTGGAAGACTGCCAACACTGCAAAGCATGAAATTAGAACTCAACTGCCCCTGGTTAATTGGGAATTGTTCCATCAAAAGTATGAAATAAAACATAGAGATACACGATACACCCTGTATATTTAGGAACTGAACACTAAGTATTTCAGTAGAGTAAGTAACACACTAGCAAAGTCAAAATAGAAAATGACTAAGACCAAAAAAAAACCCTTTATATTTATGAAGAGTCCAATCTGTCAAGAGTATCCACAATGTTCTAGTTGGAACATCTTTCTCCCTTCCTTTCTTCCTTTCTCTCTCTCTTTCTCTCTCTCTTTCTTGCCTCTTTTTTATCTAAAAGAAGTACCAGAGCCAGTGATAGCCAACACATTATAATTAAGTGACTATGAAAATTAATATGCAAAATTTAAAAATTTTTAAATAGTCTCCATATCCTCTTGCTCTGTTTTACATAATATAATATATACTAGTGTTATTTATAAATTAATTAATAATTAGATAATTAATAACTAGGTCTCCATATCCTCTTGCTCCGTTTTACATAATATAATATACATTCTAGTGCTATTTGTGTATGTAGGCATCAGTTGGGAGAGGAGGAAACCTTTTTCTTTTTCTGGCAGAGGAGTTGGCAAGGATATATAAAGGATTTATTTAAGTGATTTACATTGATCCCTTTTTCTCTCTTCAGAAAAAAATAACCATAGAGACAAAGTGGTTTACATAAGAGTAAATGAAATTTAAGCTGAGTATAAGAGTTCCTGTCAGTATTTTTTACACAGGGATGTAATGTTCATAAAATATTGATATTTGTTTCTAGACATTCTAAAAGTGCAACACACACACATATATATATATTTAGCAAAGTAAAGTACCCCCCTGAAATGCTAAAAAAAAAAAACAATTAAACTGCTATTGAGTAATAAAAATAGCCTTGAGAAGGCTCAAAATCTAAGTACGTACAGAAAAACTGAGAAGTGAAAAATCAAGAATAGAAAGCATCTGTAGAAAAAATTGCCAAAAAGATTTGTCTTAGGAAAGATATAAGTGGAAACCGGAGAACAAAGAATGGCGGAATTAACAGCATGATCTTTAGGGTGGTTGTCATGTTGTCCCCAGAGGCTTGCTCTGGGGGTCACTGGCAGCTTTTGGCAGAGAGGACTGGAGGGGAATACAGTCATAGCTTCTGTGGACACTACACAGTGGCAGATGCTAGTATTCCCACTCCTTCTATAAATGGCTTCTATCCTTCCAGATACCAAGCTACCAGTACCCCGCAGTCCTGCATGTATTAAGGCTTCAGAGCTCTGTTACTTTGCTCACACTTCATATTCCAACACAAAACCTGTTCTGTATCTGAGCTACGATTCTAGTTTTGAGCAGCAGTGTAATCAGCATCCTACCTCCCAGAGTCTCTTATAGGTCAACAACGCAGGACAACACTGAATATGCCAGTTCCCTGACTTTATGGTATGTGCCAGTATTCATACAGCATTGCTGCTGTGGGCTAGTCAGCATGAAAGACCCTGAAAGTGATGGTCACACTGTGACCTGTTGTCACATTCATGCTCGATAGACACCTACACATGGAAAACTGGTGTTGCTACCACCACTCCTTTTTAACATGTATTTACTTACACTCACGAAAGACATGTCTCTGATATCTGATGACTGTAAAAAAATGGCGACTAATCCCTAGCACCGCAAAAACAGTATCATCTGTTTTCCATCGACACCATGCCTCGGCCTCGCGTGAGCTTAATGTGCAGCTTGGCGATACGAGAATCCGGCATGAAGCCCAGCCAGTCTATCTTGGCGTTACTCTCGATCGCACCCTGTCATTTCACGAACATCTCATAAAAACTGCAGCAAAGGTGGGCGCGAGGAATCACATCATTGCAAGACTGGCCAGCTCCTCATGGGGCGCGAGCACTTCCACACTGCGATCATCCTCTCTGGCATTATGCTATTCCACTGCAGAATACTGTGCCCCAGGATGGTTCCGTAGCCCCCATGTCCACTTGGTCGACTCCAAATTATATTCCTCCATGAGGATAATTTCTGGAACCATCCATTCCACCCCAGTTCCATGGCTGCCAGTTCTTAGCAACATTGCCCCTCCAGATATTCGTCAGGATGCAGCATCATCTAAGTTCATTTCCCACCTCTACCTACGCTTGACCAGACCTGCCAATATACGCGGAGATCTTCGCCCACCCTGTGCAACGCTTGACGTCTCGTCACCCAATCTGGTCCCCTACGCCTACACTGAACTTCTCTGTTCCAGACTCTTGGAAACAGAGTTGGCAGTCAGCCGAGGTAAAGAACAAACACCTCATCACAGACCCCTGCAAGCATCAACCGGCTTTGACCTAGCACGTTATTATCGGGCCCTCCTCTGGGGAGCCAGAGAAGACCCGAACTGCCCCTGCGGCTCCAGACAGACTATGACCCACATAGTCAGCGACTGCCACCTCTCCAGATTCAAAGGAGGTCTCGAAACTTTACATCAGGCTCAACCTGACACTGTTGACTGGCTACGGAAGAAGGTCAAACGCTAGAAGAAGAACTTACTTATTTATTTATTTTTAAAGATTGTATTTATTTATTTATAAGGAATGACAGGAGATAAAGAAAGAACCATACATCACTGTGATACATGTGCTGCCCAGGATTGAACTTGGGACCTCATGCTTGAGAGCCCAAAGCCTTATCCACTGCGCCATCTCCCGGACCACCACACAACATTAATTTATTTCTCACTAGTGTTTTACTACTGATGTGGAAGATTGTAAGATAACGGGGGTACATTTCCACAGCGCACCCTCCCAAAGTGTGGTGCCCACCACCACCCTGAGCATAATCACTATATTTCTCCCAGTGTCTTAGAGACAGGCCAACTACTTTTTTTTTTCTCTTGCAAGTTCTTCTGATTCAATTCTACATTATGTATATATTTCACTTCCTTCCTTCCTTTATTAACCGTTAACACTTCCAGTTCCACTCATGTGGTCCCATGTGGTTCCAAAAGGAATTTGTCTTTTTTTTTTTTTTTTAACCTGCCAGCAATAATTCAGTGAGAATATACCCTATGGGGCCATGCAGGGCAGGGTTGCTAGACAAGCAGTGAAGCAGGTCTGCAGGTATCTTTCTCTCTCTCTCTCTCTTTCTCTCTCTATCCCCACCTCCTTAATTTCTCTCTGTCCTACCCAAAAAATTTGAAAAAATGGCCACAGGAGCAATGGGTTCATGGTGCAGGCACTGAGCACCAGCGATAACCCTGGAGGCAAAATAACAACAACAACAAGAAGATAGATAGATAGATAGATAGATAGATAGATAGATAGATAGGTAGATAGATAGATAGATAGATAGATAGATAGATAGATAGATAGATAGATAGATAGGTAGATAGACCCTATAACTTCTTTACCCAGTCATCTGGTCATCTGTTAGTGGGCATGTAAGTCGCTTCAATATTTTGGCAGCACTATGGTCATGGAGCAGGGGGCAGCGGGAATATGCCCCCTTCAAATGAGTGGTTTCATAATTTTTGGGTAGATACCCAAGAATCATATTGCTGGAACATAAGGTAATTTAATTCTTGGTGGTTTAAGGACTCTCCTCAGTCTTCCAAAGGGACTGCACCGGTATGCATTCCCACCAGCAGTGGGGTAGTTTCTCAGCACGTATCATTCCCTGCCGCATCGCTGGCTTGAGGTGGAATCTCTGTGTGATTCTAATGCACATTTATCTAGCGATGAGAAAAGTGAAGCATTTCCTCCTATGTCTATGGGCTACGTGTAGCTCTTCTTTAGAAAGCTATTCCTATCTTTCTTGTAGGTAATTCCTGTCCCTTTATTGAGTTCTATAAGTTTTTTATAGGTGTTTGATATCAACTGCTTGTCATATGTGTGATGTGCAAATAACTTCTCCCGGTGGTTAGGTTGACTGTCCTTGTGGAGTTTTCTTTTGATGTGTAAAAGCTCTTTAGTTTGATATAGGACCATTTATTTAATCTTATTTTAGTTTCAGTTGCCCATGGGAATTGCCTTTCCAAATCGATGCTTGATGTTTAGGTCCTAACGTGCTTCCCCAATGTCTTCTCCTATGTACTTCATAGTTTCATGCCTAATATCCAGGTCTTTGATCCATTTTGATTTAACGCTTGTGTGTGGTGTTAAGTGGTGGTCTAATTTTATTTTTCTACACGTGACTATAAGTTTTGCTGGCTCTGTTTGTTGAAGAGCCTTCTTTTTCCCATTGGACAGTTTTGATACCTTTGTCATAATTCAGCTTCTTGAATTACGTGTCACCACCACTTCTAAAGGTCAAGGAGCTTTATTTAATTAAATTCTGAAGCAATAGATAAATGATAGATAAACAATTTAAAGTTACACTGGTAAATCATTAAATTAAACAAGTATTCATTTAGCATACTTCGTATGTTTCTAGCCATTAAAGAATTAAGGCTGTGTATTGAGAATATTGGATGAAGAATTTGTTAGGGATCAAATGGAATGAATAGTGATTAGAGAATCCACTGTAATTTTTGCCAGTGGCCTGATTTTATTCTCTCTTCTAATATATAAACCATCCAAGATAGTATTCAGCTTCAGCAACATCATCATTTTGTTAAAATAGTAATAATAAGGTAGACATTTCAAATTACAACTAATATATATCATATGCCGACCAGAAAATATATATAACTGATAATGTGTATCTCATAAATACATATACTTCCTACTATGTAACTATGTATGAAATATCTACATTATAAAGCACACCTGTTCATATCCATCAGTTTATAGATGGCACTTGTCAAACTTGCCTACAGATATTTTCTGAATTTCAATTTATTTCTACCATAAGGAAAAATATTCCTGAGGCTTTTTTTTTAACCCAAATTCAGAACAGAACTTCTCATTTTTTTTTCTAACATAATGCAGTGAGTGTTCTGATCCTGGAATATTTGAAACCCTTTATTTCTGACATAATACCACATTTTATGCTAAATATATTTACCAGACAACATCTCATGAAAGTATCACGAAGATAATCATTTCTCTTCACGACCTACATGTCCTTTAAACTGCCTATCATATGGCTGTGTTTTCTTTCCAAAGTTGTCTACATCTCACCCAAAGTAATTAAAAAATATTCAGGAGTTTGTAAAGCACACCATGTAATTTCCCTAGTTCAGCACATCTCCACTGACAGTAAACTGGAAAGTTAGATATATTGTTTGCCAAGACCTATTTAATAAATGTAGATTTATGCAAATGGAAAAGTCTCACCAAGACATTTCAGGTTTAATAGATCACAGCTGTTTACACATATCATGACTCTTTCTTTAAAATAATACATCTATGTGAAATTAATATTGTCCTAGATAATTTGAAACATAGTAGCCATGTCCAGATTCCACTGGATGCTTAAGTTTCAAGGATAGTCATGGATAAGTTCAACACACAAGCCAAACTTGCTATTCTATATTCTAGCTTTATTTATGTGTCCTTTCTTTTTACACTTTTAATTGCATTTAACTTTGAAAATTCACATTGTATATATATATATATATTTGTGTACATACCCATATGTACCCTGGCCCTTGAAATGCTATTCTTGGAGCTGAAGCTAGTTCTTCAGACCTGCAGCTCTGAGTCATTAGAGAAATAACCGTGACAGAAACCCCTAAGCCTAAGCACATCCACAATTATATCCATAGTGACATGACCCAAGAAATAAAAAATTCAGGAGATTAAAAACTGATTGGTCTTGAACCCTGCCTTTAGCAGCTAAGAAGTCATAATTTGATAGCTGTATCAGATTTTCCATGTCACCTGTGCCAAATTGTGTTAACCGTCTTATACCTCAGTTTATTTGTGAAATATAGTATGAATATTAAGCAATTCCCATGGGTGGGGGGGATCTACTGTTAGGTTTATAAAATACAGTGTAATGTATAGGCAGAGTGAATGCTCATTATGGCCTGATTATGTTATGTAAAAATCTAGCCCATTTTTTTGTCCAGACACATGCAACTATTATCTTACTTGTAATAATTAAGGTCAGAAATGTGTTCTCAATTGTTCTTTTTGAGGATGCTTTAGTATTGGAATTATAGAAACTACAGCTTACGATCTTTCCGGGACATCCTTCTTTTTAAACAAGAGCATATGATATTTACCCAACTTTTAATTTATGTATAACTGGGCTAAATACAGCCAGTGTTTCATTTCTATTATTTATCACAGTGCCTATCACGTGAATGTATTGATTCTGCGTCTGCTGCTCTTGTCACTATTTCTGACACACAAATTAGCTTTTCTAAATGCAGTATCTTTAGTACACTCTACAAAATACATTGGCATGGCATTACAATTTGACCTTTACATCTTCTCAGGAATGGGGCCATTTCGTGTCTGAAAACTAGCTATTTTTTTTTTTCAACTTTGGAACTGAAACTTTATTGAAGGAATGGTCATTTACAGGGTTGCTGTGGTCACACAGAGGAGAGTACATTGCCACATTTCCCCAAAATAGAGCTAAGTAACTCTCACCTGCTCCACCAAACTGCCATCCAGTCCCACTAGAGGCTTATTTGCTCTTCACTTTATAATTTATCCTTTCACCTGTTGAATGCTCTACACAATTAGTTATGCATCTGGCACAGAACTTTTCTTTTTTTAATTTTTATTTATTTACTTGTTTAATTAATTAAATTTTGCATCCAGGGTTATCACTGAGGCTCAGTGCCTACAGTATGAATCCACTGTTCCTGGAAGCTATTTTTTCCTCTTTTGTTGCCATTGTTGTTTATCAGTGTTGTTATTATTATTACTGTTGTTGTTGTTATTGCTGTCTTTGTTGTTGGATAAGATAGGACGGAGAAATCTGGAGAGGAGGGGAAGACAGAAGGGGAGAGAAAGACAGGGGCAGGGTGGTGACACACCTGGTTGAGTGCTGGTATGCTTCTAATTCTGCTTATAAGACCTTCTGTTTTGATCATCACATTAGGTTCACTTGTATTGCTTTATGCTGTGGTCTATTTACATAATCATTGTTCTAATTGTTTTAATCCCCACTGGTTCACTCTTTTTCCACTCCGCCCCATCTCCTAGTCACACCCTGTTTTCCACCATTTAATCCCCATTGGTTTGAACTCTCATTTTGCTCCACCCTCTCTTGGTGACATCCTGTTTTACACCCTACCACTTCCTTCCTGGAGAGTGTAAATGCAGATAAATAAAGCCAGCATGGCACTGCATTGCATTGCATTGCATCCCAGCTCAGCCACGAGTCCCTGGTCATCTCTCTCCCATCCTTGAAGCTAGCCTGGCAGTTGAGCGCCACATGTTACAGTGTACAAGGACCCAGGCTCAAGCCCCTGGTCCCCACCTGTAGGGAGAAAGCTTCACAAGTGGTGAAGCAGGGCTGCAGGTATCTCTCTGTCTCTCTCTCTCTATCTCCCCTTCCCTCTCAATTTCTGGCTTTCCCATCAATAAAGATGATTTTTTTAATAATAAAAAAAAAGACAGACATCTGCAGACATGCATCACTGCCTGTGAAGCAACCCCCCTACAGGTGGGGAGCTGGGAGCTCAAACCGGGATCCTTAAGCAGGTCCATGCATTTCACGCCACGTGCGCTTAACCCGCTGTACTACCGCCAGACCCCCCAGAATTTCTTTTCTTAATGTTATGATTGACCATGGGTCCTTTGAATAAAGTGTTTGTGTTTTTTGGAAAAAAAAATGTTGAAATCACCTTTTTGAGAATGAGAAACTAAACATGTCTCTTTAGGAGAAAAGATCAATTAAAGAATGAAAATTGGATCATGAATTGAAAAAAAATCAGGAAGATGATTAGAAGATAGAATAACTATCTTCATTAGTCCAGAGGAGCACTGACACTTCATTTAAATATATTCAATAATTCAGTGTCCACTATATACTTATAGTACGCCCTATAAAATAGTGTAGGTGACCAATTGTTACTTTGTAAAGATTACCAGTATAATAATTCTAGCCTCTTTCTTCTCTCACGACATTCTTATTTGATGCAGCAGAGAGGAGATTCTCTTAAATATTAAAAAAAAAAAAAACCTCTACTTAAGTCTCAACTCACTCTTCTATCTTTATCTTCATCTTTATTTACACAAGGTGCCCAAGGTTCTGTTGACAAGAAAAATATAACAAAATTTAGGAAGCTATGTGTTTACCCATCCAAATATCAATGTGAATACTTTGACCCCTCTAGACGGAGGAAACACAACCTTTCCTCAAAGGACACTGCTCCGGTGTTTCATAGAGTTTCTGTACAGAATAATTTAAAAGTCATACTCTCTGAGTGGCATAAAGATATGTGTACTTCATGTCTGAGCGTGACTGCTGTGACCTACAGATTGACATTCTACAAGACAAATAAGAAATGCATAGTTAAATTTCATCTGATAGGGCTGCCTTGAGGTTTGACACTTGTTGTGGAGTATCTTTGATAACAATCTCTTGGGTAGTTTATATCCTGATATTTTTTTTCTGATGCCCTCACTTTGACCTTGGGGAATTTTGGGGTTTTTTTTTTGCCCAATGGTCCCTGCCCATACCTTAGATGAGTGTCCTTTTAGAAGCGTATACAGTAGCTTACTATTATTGCAATTGTACTTATTTAAAGATTTGCTTGTTTACTTTAAATATATATATATAGAGAGAGAGAAAGAGAGAGAGGGAGAGAGAGAAAGAGAGAGAGAGAGAGAGAGAGAGAGGGAGAGAGACACAGAGAGAGAGAAACCAGAGCACAAATAATGACAATTTGAATTCTTCCTTTCCAGTACGCATATCTTTAATATCTCTTTCTTGTCTGATTGCCACGACAAGGGCAGGAAGGATTATGTTGAATAATAGTGGTGATAGTTGGCATCCATGTCAGGTTTCTGATGTAAAGGGCAAAGCTTTTCCCTATTGAGAATGATGTCAGCTATGGGTTTGTTGTTAACAGCATTTATTATGTTGAGGATATGCTCATTTATTTCCAATTTCTAATATTTATTTATTTATTTTCCCTTTTGTTGCCCTTGTTTTTTTAATTGTTGTTGTAGTTATTATTGTTTTTGTTATTGATGTCATTGTTCTTGGATAGGACAGAGAGAAATGGAGAGAGGAGGGGAGATAGAGAAGGGGAGAGAAAGACAGACACCTGCAGACCTGCTTTACCGCCTGTGAAGTGACTCCCCTCAGTTGGGAAGCCGGGGTCTCAAACCGGGATCCTTATGCCAGTCCCTGTGCTTTGTGCCACGTGTGCTTAACCAACTGCACTACCGCCCAACTCCCCATATTTCCAACTTCTAAAGTGTATTTATCAGTGGATGTTGAATCTTGTCAGATGCCTTTTTAGCATCACCATGTGATTTTGATCTTTCTTTTGGATGATATGGAGGATAACACTGACTGACAATATTTCCCAGGGATGAATCTCACTTGATCTTGGTGAATTCTATTCTTGATAAGTGTTTCTGGCTTTGATTTTTTCAAGAATTTATTGAAGATTTTTGCATGAACATTCATCAGGATATTGGTCTATAATTTTATTTTTGGTACAGTCCTTTCCTGTTTTGGATATCAAAATGTTGATGGTTTCATATAATGTGCCTCTGAGTGATTCCCCTCCCCCTTTTCAATATTCTGGAAGAGTTTAAGAATTAGTGTTCATTCTTCTTTGGAAGTCTTATAGAATTCATTAGTGAAGCAGAGAGGACCTAGGCTTGTATTCCAGGAATAATTTTTAATTACTTATTCAATTTCTGTACTAGTAATTGGCCTGTTCAAGCTATCTACTTCTTCCTGGTTAAGCTTGGAAGGTGATATCATTCTAGGAATGCATCCATTTCATCTTGATTGTCCAATTTATTTGCACAGAGCTACTCATAATATTCATGAGTGATTCTCTATCTCCCCACCTTCACTAGTAATTTCATCTTTCACATTCCTCATAGTTTATTAAATTTACTTTAAATTGTATTTAGTATTATATAGAAACAGAGATAAATTGAGAGGAGAGAGAGGGAGTGAGGGAGGGAGAGAGAGAGCTGCAGACCTGCTTCACCACTTGTGAAGCTTTCGCCCTGCAGGTGGGGACCAGGAACTTGAACTGTAATGTGTGCACTTAACCAGGTGCATCACCACCTGGCCCTTTATTCCTCATTGTTTTAATCATAGCTTTTTCTATTATTTCCTATAATGCACACAAAGAGGCACGAACAGCTATTCTGCTGTCAGACAAAACAGACCGTCTTTCCATCCATTGACTGTGCACAACTGCACCCACTCATAGTGAATTGAATCTCTGCAGAAATGCCTGTTGTAATTCGATGCTTTTCAGGTGGTATTTATTGCTTGAATTTATTAGTTGATCAGGGAAGCCAATGGGAGGCAGCTGCTACTTCATGGCCACGCCTCCAGAAGCCCTTAATCTTAAGCATTTTTTATCTTAAAATATATTCATTTCCCTCCCCCCAACAATCGTCCATCTAAGACTTTAACATTGAGTGCAAGGGTTATTTGACCATTTGTACTTCTCCTTGCAAGGTTTGCTAGAGGAAAGATAAAGTTTATTTGCAGGAGCCAGGCGGTGGTGCAACAGGTTAAGCGCACATGGCACAAAGCGCAAGGACTAGCATAAGGATCCCAGTTCAAGCCCCCCGCTCACCACCTGCAGGGGAGTCGCTTCACAGGCAGTGAAGCAGGTCTGCAGGTGTCTATCTTTCTCTCCCCCTCTCTGTCTTCCCCTCCTCTCTCCATTTCTCTCTGTCCTATCCAACAACAACGACAACAACAACAATGACCATAACAAGGTCAACAGAAGGGAAAAAAATATTTTAAAAGTTTTAAAAAAAGTTTAGTTGCTTTCAACTAAGCTCCTTCTGTACCTTTTCAGTTATGAGAGTTATTAAAGTTGGAGTGGTATCATTAGTGGGAAAAATACCAAAAATAGATTTTAAAAATGCAATTCACTTTATAATTGAAATAATAATAATTGTGTTCATTAGAGGGACTTGGTCTGAAACATTCAAATAAAGCAAAAAATTATGAAAGGTTATTATATGAGTCCTGAAATAGTGGGTTTACTTTTCCCGTGGTACACAAACAGCTACCATTTTTTTATCAATGCTTTTACTCTCCTCAAAGCACAGGGAATGGATATGAAGTGACTTAGAACTTCAAAGAACAGATTCACCATGGTGTTTGCTTTGAATTTCCCAGCCCAGACTAAAATGAAAATCGGCTAGGTGATTTTATTTTCAAAATAAATCCCAAAATAAATAACAACTCTAACCAAAGATATAAATCATTGCTCAACTATCAGTACAAGCAAGTTGCAAATTTTTACTAAGAAATGAAAATTCAAAACAAACTCTAGAAATAGTAAGTACTCTACCACCAGCACATTGAGAAGGTGGAAGGTCTGGCTTCTGTCATTGCTTCCCCACTGAACATGGGTGTTGACAGGTCCATCCATACTCCCAGACCGTCTCTCTCTTTCCCTAGTGGGCCAGGGCTCTGAGGAAGCAGAGCTCCAGGAAACATTAGTGGGGTCATCTGCCCAGGGAAGTCCAGTTGGCATCATGGTAGCATCTAGAACCTGGTGGCTGAAAAAAAGTGTCAACATATAGAGCCAAACAAATTGTTGACTAATCATGAACCTCACTCATTTTTTAAAGTGGGTTCACTCTAAAAAGTTTGTTTGTCTGTTTTTAGTAGACATCTGATTATGTTGATCCTTGGGTTAGGAGTTCTAATAGTTCTCTTGTTTGTTTATTAGATATTTTGCAAGTCATATTGTTGGGGGGAAATCATGCCCTGCAGGACAGCTGCATAGGCATACAATTTCTTGTCACCCTGTGCTCAGTGTCAGCACATTACTCCCACCAACATCTTAAATCCTTCTTCATTATTACACACTGAGTCCCCAAAACCTTCTCTACCTCCTCCTGACTCTCTCCTTTAAAATCCATGACTTTGTTGCCACAGAAATTTATAGTCCAAATTTCACCTGTGTTTGCCCTTTCTTTCTTGATTTACTACGTTCCACCTGCAATTAAGATCACCTAGTATTTATCCTCCTTTTGGCTTATCTCACTTAACTTGATTCCTTCAAGTTCCATCCAAGATGAAGTCACTGCTTAATCTTTTCAGAAAATTACTCTAATGTTTGTTGAAGCACCATTGCATTCCGGCTTTACATATGACTGCACCATAAGTCTACATCTGGATCTACTATATTACGTTCACCACTAAAATCCAGTTCTGCCCTTCACCGTAAAGCTTGACTCCTTTCGCTTCTGCCCACCGCCCCCCCCCATTCTCTTTGATAGGTACTGATTGAGGCTGAATCTTTATTTGTAATTACTAAATAACTGGAAAGTGGGATAAAACACATAATTAGAGCATTGTTTTGAGGTCAAGGCTGAAGTAAACAGTCAATACTGATCAAGTTCTTGCAATCTGCCAGGAACTGTACTCATTACTTTATGTTAATTTTCTCTATCCTTAAGGATAAAGGTTTATGATTCTCCAAACTTTATAAGTAGAAAACTGAAGTATGAAGCTATTGAATGCCCCACCAAAGTTACAAATCTAATAACAGGGGAAAGAGACAAATTTAGTCATTCTGAGTCAATGATCCAAGTTCCTGTGACGATATGCACTCATTGAAACTCTCACAAGGAACGTGCTTTATATTCCTGAAGAATATAAAATATCAAAATCTCTAGTGCAACAGATTGTTCTCTGAAAAAGAACTGAGGCATCCCAGAAGTCATTCAATTAGCAGAGTGCACATCTGACCCTGGGTTCAATCCTAGGCACCAAATGGAAACAACACGGGGAGAAGAACTAGGAGACCTCCATGGTAAATGTAACTGTGCTGGGAGCAGGCAGTGGTACATCCAACTGAGAGCACATGGACCCTGGCTCAAGGCCCCAGTCTCCACCGGTAGGGGAAAACCCTTTGTGAGTAATAAAACAGGGTCGAGACACTTCTTTCTCGCTATCTCTCTTTCTGTCTCTCTCTCTCTTAAGTTTTGTCTATATCCAGCAAAACAAACAAACAAATAAAATACTAAAAATGTAACTATTCTGAAGTATCCTCCCCATTACCCCTGACTCCCAATAAAGAATCTTAAAAGTTCACCCTAGAAGACCACTCACCAGTGACATCATGCATGTATGAGACCCCAGTTGACCCTAGGAGACCACTCAGCAGTGGCATCATGCATGTGTGACCCCAGGACCATTCCCTGACACAAATTAAAAGAACTTCATAAAAGAGAAGGCAGAGTTAAAAAAAATGTATAAATCCTTGTTCTAAGTCAAGCAGATCTAAGGGCACAAATGGACAAGGTGGGAAGGATGGGAGTGGAGAGAGGTTGGGGGGCCAGTGACTTGTTGGAGAGGTATGGTACTTGGGGGGAGATGAGATATGCTGGCACATAGTTTGATGGGATGTGAAACCGAACCTCTGAGACAAGTGTCTTAGAAAGCAGTGTTTTTCTGGGGGGCCATGATGTGGCACACTGGACTAAGCACGCTTGGAGCGAAGTGCAAGGACTTGAGCAAGGATCCCAGTTCAAGCCTCCAACTCCTCACCTGAAGGGAAGTCGATTCACAGGCGGTAAAGCAGGTCTGCAGGTACCTATCTTTCTCTCCCCCTCTCTGTCTTCCCCTCTGGATTTCTATCTGCCCTATCCAACAACAACAGTCACAATAACAACAACAAAAATGGCCTCTAGGAACAGCGGACTCCTGGTGCAGGCACCAAGCCCCAGTGATAACACTGGAGACTAAACAAATAAATAAATAATGTTTTTCCAATTAAAATTTTAAGACCAACACACAAAATAAATAAAGGGGAAAAAATAGTTGCTTTACGATAAAGTGAACAAGCAAGAAAAGGTGCCTAAAATAGCAAGTGCGGACCAAAGGGAAAACAGCCTTCAGAAAAAACGGTGGTGAGTGACTTCCAGATCATGTTCCCTAAAAGGGTATACAGAAACAAACCGGTTCTCAAAAAGTTTTTCAATTTATTGTAAACAACGATCGCTTGTATTTATAGAATGGCTTTATTAGAGTGGAAGTTATTTTTAATAAACTCTAGGTTAGAGCTCACTAATATTTTATCACAGTTAATAATTTGCACAAACAGAAGCATAAGCTTTCCCCGATTTTCAATGTGTCTCTTTATGTTAACAATAAAACACTTCATTTTTTTACTAAAATAGTATAAATAAATGAGAATAGAGAAACTATGTCATGCTATTTAAATAACTATTTCAATATGAGTAAGATAAAACATAATGAAAAACACATGCTTGTTTGGTGCTAATGATATAACGTTTGTAGTTTTATAGATAAAGCAAAATGCATAATTTGAAACAGATGTTGGAATACTTTAGGATTAGGAACTAAGGACAAATATTTCAGAAAATATGTGGAAAGGTAGGCACACATTAGCTTCTGGAGGCCTTTAGGCAAGAGTCTTTATATTGCACTTTACTTATTTTTCTCAAAATGAAATTACAATCTGTTCTAAATTATAAATAGATCTGTGTGTACAATCCCACAGGAGAGGCAATTCAGCAAGATGGTTAAGAGTTCAAAATCAGATTCTATAATCACGTATTTGGCTTTATATTTTTTTCCTTTTTTTTTTTTTTTTTGGCTGTGAGAGTTAGGGACTTCCTGAGCCTGAGTCATCACTTATAAAATGAGAATCAAGAGAGTTACGTCTAACTCATAGGGTTATGTTACTTCGATTTAGACAATGCATGCATAGTGCTTTCCATCAGAATATAGTACTCAAGAAAAAATACCTAGTGTACTGTCATTGACAAAATACTACTTTTTATTATGGCTACTAATAAAGTACCTTTCAAAACTATGACTGATCTGAGTACCTCACTCAGTAGCTCTGTTTGTTTCCTGAGAAATATATGCCTTGCACACATTTGACTTCCACAGCATTACATCAATCTGTTATCCTCTGATCCTAAAAGCTTTTTTTTAATTATTATTATTATTAAAAGAAAATTTGGAAAAGTAGAAAGTAGTTTTAGAAGTTACTCTGGACCCAATATATATATATATATATATATATATATATATATATATATATATATATATATATATATTTTACTGTTTTTGATACAAGCCTGGTTCTGTTGAAC
The DNA here is from genome assembly GCF_950295315.1 of Erinaceus europaeus. NCBI lineage: Eukaryota > Metazoa > Chordata > Mammalia > Eulipotyphla > Erinaceidae > Erinaceus > Erinaceus europaeus. The sequence continues at coordinate 93,750,880 of NC_080175.1, forward strand.
TGGTGGTAGCTGTACTTATCCAAAAACAAATCTGTGTGTGTGTTTGTATGGAGACAAGCAATGCTCAGGCACTAACGGAACATTTCTGTCTACTCACCAGCCAGTTGCAGCTGCAGAATCTGGTTCCCCTGAACTGATACTAGCATTAGTAAGTTGGTTTAACTCAAATTCACTTTAAAAAGAATGCCTTGGAAGTCGGGCACTAGCTCAGCAGGTTAAGCGCAGGTGGTGCAAAGTGCAAGGACCAGCATAAGGATCCCGATTCCAGCTCCCGGCTCCCCACCTGCAAGGGAATCGCTTCATAGGCATTGAAGCAGGTCTGTAGGTGTCTGTCTTTCTCTCCCCGTCTCTGTCTTCCATTTCTCTCTGTCCCACCCAACAACAATGACATCAGTAACAACAACAATAATAACTACAACAATGGGAGGTTCCTGGAAGATGGCGGACTGAGAAGCTGCTAGTGGCTTGAGCTCTAACCACATCTTCTGGAAATGCTTCAAAAGCCACAGGCCCCAGCCCCCACACCACCAAACAGTGTGCTTTTTTGAATTCACTGATACACATTTGGGAATTATTTTGGGGAAGAATTCTGACTCAGTGTGGACTCTCACTGCGAGTGTCTCTGCTCAACTTCCCTTCCTCCTTTAGCCACCCTTAAAATATACAGTGGATAGTAGATTTTCATAACAGTCTATTTCAGCTATCCTTGTCTAGTCCTCAGGTTTTTTTTTTGTTTGTTTGTTTTTCTCATTCTTAACAATCAGCTACCTCTGATCACGAGGTTTAAGGTAATCTGGGACAGGTTTTTTTTTTTTTACCCTGCTCTATTTTATTATTAATATTATATAAAGGCATATATCTTTCCCCCCTTTAGGTTGATCAGAATTCAATCTTAGGTTATCTTTCATTGCTAGGGTAGTGGGCATCTTATCTATTGTGGGATGAACTTGTCTCCTTACTCCTACCTCCTCTATAGACTCTCCCCTCCCTCCTCCTCCTAGCTTATTAAAAAAAATTAAATTAAAACTAAAGTAACCAAAAATAAAAACCTTTCACTGCTCTTTAATTACAGCTCTTTTTCTTATCTTTTCCCTTTTCTCTCACTTATCTCTTTTTTCTTTTTTTTTTTTTTATCTTGTCATACACTTCTTCCTTCCTTCTTGTTTGCCTTTATGATTTTAGGAATTATTTTGGGGAATAAATCTGACTCAGAGTGGACTCTGTATGTGTGTATCTCTGCTCTAGTACCCTTTCCCCTCTTGTTACCCATAGAATATACAGTGGATAGTAGATTTGCATAACTGTCTATTCTTGCTATCCCTTCTTTCTTTTCTCTTTCTTCTTCACTGGGATTTGTTTACTATTTTTTCACAGACTGGAGAAATTGTTTGGCTAACTGGTAGTGATTAAACTGCTTCAATACTTGCTTAAGTTGCTAATGTAATTCCTGAGGTTGGTGAGTACAATTGTGATAAAGGTATTTAGTACAGTGTTGCTTGTACTCAAGACACAACAACTGAGGAACAACAGAGCATAAAAAAAAAGAAACACATAAATCAAAAAAATGCATAGATAAAAAACAAATAAAACTGCTACTCCAATGAATGAAGACAAGAGCCCAGAAGAAACTACAAATCAGCCAGAAGTAACCATAGATAAGAAAAGTATGCAAGCAATAATAAACTTGTTAATTACAGAAATGAAAACAACATTGGAGGAAAGGAATGGCAGTATTAGGGAAACAACAGTTGAGACCCCCCCAAGGAAAATACTGATTATCTTGAGGCAATTAGAGAACTGAAAGCTGAAATAGCTGTAATGAAGAAAAAAGCTGAGGCAAGGGAAAGCAGACTAACAGAAGCAGAAAAAAGAATTAGTCAGACAGAGGATGAGTTAGAGAAAACAAAGAAAGAGGTGAAAGAGCTTAAAAAGAGATTGAGAGGCACTGAAAACAACAACAGAGACATATGGGATGATCTCAAAAGAAGTAACATTCGTATAATTGGCCTGCCAGAGGAAGAAAGAGAGGAAGGGGAAGCAAATATTCTAGAGAAAATAATAAAAGAAAACTTCCCAGACCTGAATAACAGAAAGGACATCAAGATTCAAGAGGCCCAGAGAGTCCCAAACAGAATCAACCCAGACCTAAAGACACCAAGACACAATATAGTCACAATGAGAAGAAGTAAGGATAAAGAAAGGATCCTAAAGGCTGCAAGAGAGAAGCAAAAAGTCACATACAAGGGAAAACCCATAAGATTATCTGCAGACTTCTCCACTCAAACTATAAAATCCAGAAGAGAATGGCAAAATATCTATCGAGCCCTGAATGAAAAAGGGTTTCAACCAAGGATAATATATCCTGCTAGACTCTCATTCAAACTAGATGGAGGGATCAAAACCTTCTTAGACAAACAACAGTTAAAGGAGGCAACCATCACCAAACCAGCCCTGAAAGATGTTCTAAAATACCTCTTATAAACAAGAACATCACTATAATACTGGCAATATATCAGAGCAAACAACAAAAAAAATTTTTTTGAACAATGGCACTACAATACATTAAATCCATAATATCAATAAATGTCAATGCTTAAACTCACCCATCAAAAGGCACAGAGTTGGGGGATGGATCAGAAAACAGAATCCAACCATATGCTGCTTGCAAGAATCCCATCTGTCACAACAAGATAAACTCAGACTTAAAGTGAAAGGATGGACCACAAAAAAGGGCAGGAACAGCCATTCTCATCTCAGACACAATAGATTTTAAATTAAATAAAGTAATAAAAGATAGGCAAGGACATTACATAATGATTAGAGGATCAATCAGTCAAGAAGACTTAACAATCATTAACATCTATGCACCCAATGAGAGACCATCTAAATATGTCAAGCACTTACTGAAAGAATTTCAAAAATACATCAATAGTAATACAATAATAGTGGGACACTTCAATACCCCACTCTCACACTTAGATCAAAAAAGCAGAGAACCAACAAAGATACAAGAGAATTGAATGAAGAGACTGACAGACTAGACCTCTTGGACATTTTCAGAGTCCTTCACCCCATAAAACAGGAATACACCTTCTTTTCAAATCCACATAACACATACTCAAGGGTAGACCACATGTTAGGCCACAAAGACAGCATCAATAAATTCAAGAACATTGAAATCATCCCAATTATCTTCTAAGACCACAGTGGAGTAAAACTAACATTTAACAACAAACAGACAATTATTAAAAGTCACAGAATTTGGAAACTAAACAACATACTCCTTAAGAACCACTGGGTCAGAGATTCACTCAAGCAGGAAATTAAAATGTTCCTGGAAACAAATGAACATGAAGACACAACCTATCAAAATATATGGGACACAGCTAAAGCAGTACTGAGAGGGAAACTTATAGCCATACAATCACATATTAAACACCAAGAAGAAGCTCAAATGAACGACCTTACTGCACACCTCAAGGACATAGAGGAAGAGGAACAAAGGAACCCTAAAGCATCCAGAAGGACAGAAATCACTAAAGTTAGAGCAGAAATAAACAACATCAAAAATAAAAGAACCATACAAAAGATCAATGAAGCCAAATGTTCTTTGAAAGATTAAACAAAATTGACAAACCCCTAAACAGACTCACCAAACAAAAAAGAGAGAAGACTCGAATTAATAGAATTGTAAACAATGGAGGAGATATCACAACTGACACCACAGAAATCCAGAGAATCCTGCGAAACTTCTATGAAGAACTATACGCCACCAAGCTAGAGAATCTGGAAGAAATGGAACAATTCCTAGAAGCATATGCCCTTACAAAACTGAACCAAGAAGAACTACAAAATCTAAATGCACCAATCACAGACAAAGAAATTGAAACCGTTATTAAGAACCTTCCCAACAACAAAAGTCCTTGACCAGATGGATTCACAAATGAATTCTACAAAACTTTCAAGAAACAGTTAGTACCCATACTTCTTAAGCTTTTCCATAAGATTGAAGAAACAGGAATACTCCCTTCCACCTTTTATGAAGCCAACATCACCCTGATACCAAAAGCTGATAGGGACAGAACAAAAAAGGAAAACTACAGACCAATATCTCTGATCAACATGGATGCCAAAATATTAAACAAGATCTTGGCCAACCAGATACAGCAACATATCAAAAAGATTATTCATCATGACCAAGTGGGATTCATCCCAGGAATGCAAGGCTGATTGAACATCCATAAGTCAATCAATGTCATTCACCACATCAATAAAAGCAAAGCCAAAAACCACATGATTATCTCAATAGATGCAGAGAAAGCCTTTGACAAAACCCAACACGCATTCATGCTCAAAACTCTACAAAAAATGGGAATAGATGGTAAATTCCTCAAGATAGTGGAGTCTATATATAGCAAGCCTACAGCCAACATCATACTCAATGGACAGAAGCTGAAAGCATTCCCCCTCAGATCGGGGACTAGACAGGGCTGTCCACTGTCACCGTTACTCTTCAACATAGTATTGGAAGTTCTTGCCATAGCAATCAGGCAAGAGAAAGAAATCAAAGGAATACAGATTGGAAGGGAAGAAGGCAAGCTCTCACTATTTGCAGATGATATGATAGTATACATAAAAAAAACCTAAAAGAATCCAGCAGAAAACTACTGGAAGTTATTAGGCAATATAGCAAGATATCAGGCTACAAAATCAATGTACAAAAATCAGTGGCATTTCTTTATGAAAATACTAAATCTGAAGAAGAAGACATCCAGAAATCACTCCCATTTACTGTTTCAGCAAAATCAATCAAATACCTAGGAATAAAGTTGACCAAAGACGTGAAAGACTTATATACTGAAAACTATGAGTCGCTACTCAAGGAAGTAGAAACTGATACCAAGAAATGGAAAGATATCCCATGCTCATGGATTGGAAGAATAAATATCATCAAAATGAATATTCTCCCCAGAGCCATATACAAATTTAATGCAATACCCATCAAAGTTCCACCAGGCTTCTTTAAGAGAATAGAACAAATACTACAATCATTTATCTGGAACCTGAAAACACCTAGAATTGCCAAAACCATCTTAAGGAAATAAAACAGAAATGGAGGCATCACACTCCCAGACCTTAAACTATATTATAAAGCCATCATCATCAAAATAGCATGGTACTGGAACAAAAATAGGCAGACAGACCAGTGGAACAGAATTGAAAGCCCTGAAATAAATCCCCACACCTGTGGACATCTAATATTTGACAAGGGGGCCCAAAGGATTAAACGGAAAAAGGAGGCTCTCTTCAATAAATGGTGCTGGGAAAACTGGGTTGTAACATGCAGAAGAATGAAATTGAACCACTTTATCTCACCAGAAACAAAAATCAACTCCAAATGGATCAAAGACCTGGATGTCAGACCTGAAATAATCATATACTTAGAAGAAAACATTGGTAAAACAGTTTCCCACCTACAACTCACTGACATCTTTGATGAATCAAACCTAATTGCAAGGAAGACTAAAGCAGAAACAAGCCAATGGGACTACATCAAATTGAAAAGCTTCTGCACATTCAAAGAAATTATTAAACAAACAAAGAGACCGCTCACAGAATGGCAGAAGATCTTCACATACCATACATCTGACAAGAAACTAATCACCAAAATATATAAAGAGCTCAGCAAACTTAGCACCAAAAAAGCAAATCACCCCATCCAAAAATGGGCAGAGGATATGAACAAAACATTCACCTCAGCGGAGATCCAAAAGGCTAACAAACAAATGAAAAACTGCTCTTGGTCACTGATTGTCAGAGAAATGCAAATTAAGACAACACTAAGCTACCACCTCACTCCTGTAAGAATGGCATACATCAAAAAAGACAGCAGCAACAAATGCTGGAGAGGTTGTGGAGACAGAGGAACCCTTTTACATTGCTGGTGGGAATGTAAATTGGTACAGCCTCCGTGGAGAGCAGTCTGGAAAACTCTCAGAAGGCTAGACATGGACCTTCCATATGATCCAGTAATTCCTCTCCTGGGGTTATACCCCAAGGACTCCATAACACCCAACCAAAAAGAGGTGTGTACTCCTATGTTCATAGCAGCACAATTCATAATAGCTAAAACCTGGCAGCAACCGATGTGCCCAACAACAGATGAGTGGCTGAGAAAGCTGTGGTATATATACGCAATGGAATATATGCAGCTATCAAGAACAATGAACCCACCTTCTCTGACCCATCTTGGACAGAGCTAGAAGGAAGTATGTTACGTGAACTAAGTCTGAAAGATAAAGATGAGTATGGGATGATCCCACTCATCAACAGAAGTTGAGTAAGAAGATCTGAAAGGGAAACTAAAAGCAGGACCTGACCAAATTGTAAGCAGGGCATCAAAGTAAAAACCCTGTGGTGAGGGGTAGACATGCAGCTTCCTGGGCCAGTGGGGGGTGGGAGTGGGTGAGAGGGATGGGTCATAGTCTTTTGGTGGTGGGAATGGTGTTTATGTACACTCCTAGTAAAATGTAGTCATATAACTCACTAGTTAATACGAGAGGGGGAAAATTAATTGTATGTCTCGAAGTTTTTTAAAACACAAACTGAATCTTTTCAATATATAGGCTGTGTAATTGATATGAGGACTCTCTCAAAAGCCTAGACCAAGTAGATCAGAAGCAACCAATAGCACAGCTATATACAAGATACGGGATACTGTACAGCAAACCATAACAAAAGGACTTTTCAAAGTTAACCCAATTACCAAAAATGTGATGATAACATTAACTATTGATTGTCTTTTTGAACCCTAAGACAGCAGGAACCTCAAATCTCCACTATAGAACCCCTACTTCCCCCAGTCCTGGAACCCTTGGATAGGGCCCACTTTCCCGTATGCCTCTCCCAATCTATATCAAGTAATATGCATCTGCCGATCACAACCTAACCAATGCAACGATTGCCATCTCATCATGCTTCACCTCAGACTGTGTCCAGAGACTTCACGTGTGGAATGACAAGCCTTCAGCTTCATTACTCGGGTGAGACCTTTCCTTTCATAGTATTCTCTAATTCCATCTCACGTGGTTAACTTTCTAACAAAGTCCCAAAACCTATATATACACCAGTTTCTGTGAGAGAGCATATGTTCACACGGATCCATAAACTACTGCAAAATATATACCTGAAAGCAGAAGTACACTAGAGTTTGCAGTGAGTACCCCCCTAACACCCCTCTCCACTATTCCAAGCTTGGGTCCATGATTGCTCAACAATTTGTTTGGCTTCGTATGTTAACTCTCTTTTCAGTCACAAGGTTCCAGATGTCATCAGGATGCCAGCCAGGCTTCCCTAGACTGAAGACCCCACCAATGTGTCCTGGAGCTCCGCTTCCCCAGAGACCCACCCTACTAGGGAAAGATAGAGGCAGACTGGGAGTATGGACCGACCAGTCAACGCCCATGTTCAGCGGGGAAGCAGTTACAGAAACCAGACCTTCCACCTTCTGCACCCCACAATGACCCTGGGTCCATGCTCCCAGAGGGATAGAGAATGGGAAAGCTATCAGGGGAGGGGTGGGATATGGAGATTGGGTGGTGGGAATTGTGTGGAATTGTACCCCTGCTACCCTATGGTTTTGTTAATTAATCCTTTCTTAAATAAAAAAAATAAAATAACTACCACAATAAAACAACAAGGGCAACAAAAGGGAATAAATAAATATTAAAAAAAAAGAGTGCCTTGAAGTAGGAACCACCACAACCCCGGTTGTTCATGTAGTGGCTTACTGTCAAATAGATAGTTATGCTGTGATCTTTACTGACCAACTGATTACCCAGTGAAAAGTTAAAGGAACATAGCAGCAAGACTGATTCAGACGTGACTATTACTCTGATTCTTCTAGAAAGAATCCATGAAGCTGATATAATACTGTATAGCATTCTGCTACACAGAGGTGTTACTAGGGGCACAGTTTGACTTCTCTAGCAAGTCATTTTAAACTTTCAAAACGCGATCATAGTGGACTCTTTGGAGAAAATAGTTGTACAAGTGAACACTAAGCCTGAAAAATAAGATCAATGTAAAAAAAATGACATGGCATAAGTTAATATTGGCTTACAGTAAGTTCTGGGGAAGGCGTGCGGGGGGGGGGGGACTTTCCTAACTGCAGTAAACTAAGACAATGTTAACAACCTTATGATTGTCCTTGATAGAAGGATTTTGATAATCATGAACTTTGGATACTAAACCTGAACAACTAGCTTACTATAAAAGGTAGTAGCAAAAGTTTTCTTTTTATTTATTTATTTATAAATAGGAAACATTGACAAAACCGTAGGCTAAGAGGAGTACAAATCCACATAATTCCCATCATCAGAACTTCATATCCCATCCCCTCCCCTGATAGTGTTCCTATTCTTTTTCCCTCTGGGATTATGGACCCAGGGTCGTTTTGGGAAGCAAAAGGTAGAAGGTCTGGCTTCTGTCATTGCTTCCCTGCTGAACATGGGCGTTGACTAGTCGATCCATACTCCCAGTCTGCCTCTCTCTTTCCCTAGTGGCATGGGGCTCTTGGGAATCAGAGCTCCAGGACACATTGGTGGGGTTGTCTGTCCAGGGAAGTCCAGTTGGCATCATGGTAGCATCTGGAACCTGTTGGCTGAGAAGAGAGTTAACATTCAAAGCCAAACAAATTGTTGACTAATCATGAACCTAAAGGCTGGAATAGTGCAGATGAAGAGTTGGGGGATCTCTGTTTTATAAATAGCTAGTAGGCCTATTTTAGTTATATTCCAAAGGGCCCATGACTATACTAGGCTTTTTTTTTCCCCCTGAGCCTGAAATCTGATATGCAGGTGGATCCTAGTTATTATCTGGGGAGATCATGTCATGGCTGGAAAAAGGACCAGAAAGTTGGATCAGGGAAGAGAGTAGCTCCCAAATATCGAAAAGATGTATGAATATTGTTGATTGTAAATCACATCAATTTGATCTGATCTGGGGCACCTATTCAGCTTAGGAGCCTATGTAACTTCTGCATCCCTGTAGATCTGAGTTCGAATTTTGTGGTTATGAGTAGGAACAGTCCAAGCTGCCCCAATTTTAGGATCCATTTTCCTCAATTGGAACATAGAGTATGTTGTCCTGTCTCCCTTCAGAGGATGGAACAACCTCTACTGTTGTTGATCCACATTGAGGGCAAGGTCCTATGGGGGCCCACAAAGGGGTCTATTGTGTTGTTCCTGATAGAAATGACTTGTAACACTGTTAGAGGGACTTATTTGAGGTCTAGGCCCATTGTGTCTGGTTGGGAATCTCAGGACTCCCCGACTAGGGCCCCAGTTGATGGGGTGGCCTGATAATGACAAAGGAGTCATAGTTAAAGTATGTCAGTCTCTTGCCCTTATATAGATTTTGCAGTCTTTGATAAGGTTAACTTTGAGGTGAGTAAGGGAAGTGTCATAGGCAGTAGGTGAGAAGGAGGGCATACAAGTCTAAGTAGACACTATTTCATTAGGAACTTTTTTAAAAAAATTTTTATTTAAGAAAGGATTAATGAACAAAACCATAAGGTAGGAGGGGTGCAACTCCACACAATTCCCACCACCCAATCTCCATAAACCACCCCCTCCCCTGATAGCTTTCCCATTCTCTATCCCTCTGGGAGCATGGACCCAGGGTCATTGAGGGTTGCAGAAGGTAGAAGGTCTGGCTTCTGTAATTGCTTCCCCGCTGAACATGGGCGTTGACTGGTCGGTCCATACTCCCAGTCTGCCTCTCTCTTTCCCTAGTAGGGTGTGTCTCTGGGGAAGCGGAGCTCCAGGACACATTAGTGGGGTCTTCAATCCAGGGAAGCCTGGCCGGCATCCTGATGGCATCTGGAACGTGGTGATTGAAAAGAGAGTTAACATACGAAGCCAAACAAATGGTTGAGCAATCATGGACCCAAAGCTTGGAACAGTGGAGAGGAAGTGTTAGGGAGGTACTCACTGCAAACTCTAGTGTACTTCTGCTTTCAGGTATATATTTTGCAGTAGTTTATGGATACGTGTGAACATAAGCTCTCTCTCACAGAAACTGGTGTATATCTAGGATATGGGACTTTGTTAGAAAGTGAACCACCTGAGATGAAATTAGAGTGTACTATAAAAGGAAAGGTCTCACCCGAGTAATGAAGCTGAAGGGTTGTCATTCCACACGTGAAGTCTCTGGACACAGTCTGAGGTGAAGTATGTTGAGGTGGCAATCGTTGCGTTGGTTAGGTTGGGTTAGGTTGTGATCGGCGGATGCAATATTATTTGGTATGGATTGGGAGAGGCATACGGGAAAGTGGGCCCTATCCAAGGGTTCCAGGACTGGGGGAAGTAGGGGTTCTATAATGGAGATGTGAGGTTCCTGCTGTCTGAGGGTTCAAAAAGACAATCGATAGTTAATGTTATCATCACATTATTTGGTAATTGAGTTAACTTTGAAAAGTCCTTTTGTTATGGTTTGCTGTACAGTATCCCGTATCTTGTATATAGCTGTGCTATTGGATGCTTCTGATCTACTTGGTCTAGGCTTTTGAGAGAGTCCACATATCAAATACACAGCCTATATATTAAAGAGATTCAATTTGTGTTTTGAGAAACTTTGAGACATACAACTGATTTTCCCCCTCATATCAATTAACTACTGATTTATATGTCTACATTTTGCTAGGAGTGTACATAAACACCATTCCCACCACCCTGTGGTGAGGGGTAGACATGCAACTTCCTGGGCCAGTGGGGGGTGGAAGTGGGTGGGAGGGATGGGTCACAGTCTTTCATTGGGAACTTTATACTGACTCACTGCCAACTATTGTGTACTTTTGCTTTCAGCCTATTACTCTGGTGACAGCTGTCCTTTCATAGGATTCTCTAATTCCATTCCAGATGGTTCACTTCCTACCAAAGTCCCAAAACCTAGATATAGACCAGGTCCCATGAGATAGAGCATATGTTCACATGTATCCATAAATTAAGGCAAAATATATACCTGAAAGCAGAAGTTTTCTTAGCTGTCCACCCTCCACGTTAGCGATGTTCTCTGATCATACTCTTTGGCTTGTATATTGGTTCTGAGAACCAGATCTGGCTTCATATAATTGCTCTGTGGCTACACTTGACCGAATCAAATAATAATTTTAGACAGAAAATCCAGAATAAGATAACCAGTATATTGTAGGGAAAAAGACTTTTTTGAGTAAAAGTTATCTGAATGTTGAGTCTCCCTCATATAATGAAAGAAATAGCTCTCATGATGTTTCCCAGCACTCTGATATTATATGAATTGATTAACCATAAAATAGCTCTTAAAAGAAAATTAGTAAGGAGTCAATTTAAAAAAAAAAGTTTGGTAGTTTACCTGAGTACAGTCAATCACAGTTGATAATGATAAATTCTATGCTTCAAATCTCAAAGTTCTTCCAACTACTCAAACTTTATGTTCATCCCAGAGCTGTATTCAGGGTAAATTTGCCAAATGTGAATCACTTTCTCTGCTGCTGGGTACCAGTTGCTGGGCTTGATGCTTCACTGTTTTCCTCTTCAATGGCATCATTAAAACTCCAGTTAATCATTAAAGGAATTACACAAACAACTTTTTCAATAGCTCCCAACATCACAAAGCTTGTCAAATTTATTTTTATACAAAATTTCCATGACAATAATGAAGCAAACACAAACGTCTGTCAAGGCATCACAGTTTCGATGTCAGTGTATATTTATCTACCCTAACCTTGTCAAAATAACACAGCTCTCCCCAGGCAAATGTATTTGTTTGAGATTTTTGTACATACTTTTTTGCTAAAGGAGATGTTTAAACAATACACATGTCTATGAATGATAAAACCTCCATGATAACTAAATGGAACTGAAATATCAACGAGTATTTTTTTTCTTTCTGTTGTAGTTTCAAAACCATTTCCCCCCGATATTAATTCCTTAAGATAGCACTCATTGCTAGTTATGAAATATTTCTCTTGAGTCTATATTTAAATGGATATCTAAGAAACATGATATGAGGTGATAAACAGGAAAAGAAAAAAACATTAAGTGCCTTTCCAACATCTGTTTTTCCTATACTTAACATATTCTGGCATTTTACCAGTTTCTATGATCAATATCTAGATAGTCTGAGATTGAAGTAAAAAAGCAAACCCTTAGACAAGAAGCCCTATGCTTGAATTTTTTAGAGTCTACATTTTTAGTAACTCTGAGTTGATTGAATGAAAGTATTTGCATATAATAATTTCTCTTAAATAAGTGTTCCACAGACCAAGAAACATTAATCTTGCTGTACTGCGACCTTTTTAAATTATTTATGCTCCAAAATTATTTTTAGGTTTTTTATTTTGATAGGAATTAACTCTATGCTGTGTAAATATATTTTAATAACATGCTCCAAAAATTTTTTCTATTTTTCTTTTAATATACCTCACCTAATGAAGTGCATTATATCAATTGAGTTTAATATATAGCATAATTCTGTATTTTCCTCTTACTTGCTCTCAGATTCCATTAAAATTAAAAATATTGAAAAAATAACTCTTCCTTGAAATAATAAAATTACACTTTCAAATGCATAATAAGGTGGAAAACAATTTCCTCTAATTTATTCAAAATAGTGTACCAACAAATCTTAATATTAAAACTAATGTGTTGCAATCAAAATAAATCACAAAATAACAGTAATTAAAGGAAAAATGAAATATAGCCCCAGAATCCACAGCAGTATAATTAACTGATTCATCTTGCCTTAAAAAGATTGCGGAAACACCAAGCCGTGGAAGCCCTAAACCTCTAACACTTTGGGGAAATTTGCCACTGGAAAATGTTCAGTAAATGTATAATGTTTCATAATAAGTTAATAACAATAACTTTGTAGTTATGATCTCTGTGCTTTAATTTTTCTATTATAACATATCTTTTGCTATAAGACAATGTTACATATAAGTCATTAAGAAGAAGAAGAAGAACATTAGACTGTGTCAGTCTCTTGCCCGTATCCTTATTTTATCTGACAGGATTAGGCTTAGAGATATAGGGGGAAGTGAAATAGGAAGTAGGTGAGGAGAGTATCTACATCTAAGTAGACAATATCTGATTAAGTGCTTTAAGTTATCTTTTTAGGTCTGTTTACTTGCTTACTGCACTTACTGAGTCAGTGCAGACTACTGAGATCTTTGACCTATCTCATGGGCCCTGGTCTGTATCTAGGTTCTATAACTTTTTTAGGAAGTGTGCCATCCAAAATGGAACTTAGAAGTCCTATGAGTTATGAAAGGTCTCCCACAAGTATTGGAGCCGGAGGGTTGACATCCCAGGCCTGGCATTTCTGGACACAGTCTGAAGTGAAACATGCTGAGGTGGCTACACTGGTTACATTAATTTGGTTGAGATCTGCAGACACAGTATTAAATGGTATGGGTCAAGAGAAACATGCAGGAAAATAAACATGGAGCAAAGCCCCATAGATCCATACAAGACCTTATCATGATTTATGTCATTTAATGCTATTTACAAGTAACAATATCTTACATACCAACAAAACTAGTCACTTCTGGTCTCCCTAGACTAGGATTGTACATGATTTTATATTTCAAAAAAGTTATAATTGTAAATGCATTAATAACTTAAGCCCAGTGTTGAAATTCATTCAGTTAACTAATTTGAAACCTTCCGTACTTATATTAAGGGAATAGATACTCAGAACTAAAGCATGGGTGTCGATCAGTCAATCCATACCCCGCAGCCTGTTTGTATCTTTCTCTAGGGCTATGGGGAGTCAGGTTTCCAGGACACATTGGTGAGGTAGGTGGTCTGCCCAGGGAAATCAGGTAGACATCATGGTAGCATCTGCAACTTGATACCTTGAAAGCATTAAGATAAAAAGCAGAACAAATTGTTTAATAATCAGGAACCTAAAGGTGAAAGTATGACAGGTAAGATTTGGAGTATTCATGTTAGAAGAAGCTCACAAGTCTATTTTGCCTGGACTGGAATGCTAATGTGCAGGTGGGCTAAATGTATTGTCTGGGAGGATGGTGTCAGAGTTGTGAACAGGAGATCAGAAAGCTGGATCAGAACAGAAGAGTACCTCCCAAATATGAGAAAAGCATATAACTACCATTAACTGTAAATCCCATCAATCTAACCCAGACCTTTTGGTCACTATAAGATCACCCCATAATTCAGGGACCTTTGTCAGGGAATCCTACGATTCCCACACAGATATGATGGGCCTAGACCTCTAATTGATCTCTCTCTCTCCACTATCATTGGTCATCTCCAACAGGAACAGCATCATAAAACCTCTTGTGGATCTCTACAAGACCTTCCCCTCAATGTACAACAACAATGGTAGAAACTGCCGTACTCACTGAAGGGAGGCTGGTCAACATACCCTACCACTCGATGAAGATGGGTCCTGAAGTGAGTGCAGCCTGCACTGTTCCCAGCTGTGACCATGAGCTGCGAGCTCAGACCAATAAGGACTTAGAGGTTACATAGGCATTGATGCTAAATCAATATATATGCATGCCTGGGTAGGGTGAGTGGACATAAGTAGTTAAGACTATCCACAGAATATTTTCAAGAATGGGAGCTACTCTATCATAATCCAAACTCCCTAGTCCTTTTCTCAATCCAGACACCATTTTCTCAGACAATGCTTTTCTTCTACTTCAAGTTAAGCTATCAAACTCAAGCAAAAACTTCCATATCTGTGGTAGAAACACGTCTAAAATGCTCTTCCTAGCTTTCTTATAGCCTAAAATCCTTAATCTCATCTGTTCTGTTCCTACTTTTTGTTCATTAACCATTTTATGTCCTGCCACCTTCCAGACACCAAGTTGCAGGTGCTACCATGATTCCATCCTGACTTTGCTGGGCAGATGAACTCACCAATGTGTCCTGGAACCTCACTTTTCCTTATCTCTACACCACTAGGGAAAGAGAAACAGGCTGAGAGTATGGATGGACCCGCCAATACCCAAATCCTGTGCAGAGAGGCAGTTACAGAAGCCATAAAAACAATTCCATTCCATGCTCCCAGCAGGGGAGAAATGATAGGAGGAAGAAGGTAAGAGCACACAGAGAGAGAGGAGGAAAAGGAGAGAGACATTTGAATGTAGTGATGGTGTCATGATGGGCTTGAAGGGAAGAGAGGACTAGACCTGGAAGAAAAAGAGGGAAACTGTTCACAAATATAGACAAATAGTTGTACAGATGATACTTAACCCATATCTGAAATCCTGGGAGAACTGTGGTGGTTTGCAATAGAGGGACTTGGAATTTAGAACTCTAGTGGTGGGAACAGTGTACAATCCTACCACCATTGACATGTAATTTTGTAAATCAATGTTGAATCACTAATAAAAACATTTTTAAGAGAAATAAATGAGTGCAGAATGTTCCTAAATATGACCATGGGATGTGAGCTCAGACCGACAGCATTGCAGAGGTTACACAGGCTCCTGTGCTAAATATGAATAGTCAGGGGCCGTTGTCTAGTGGAGAAGCAACTACAAAAGCCAGAACTCCCACCTTCTGCACCCCATAAAGATCTTTGGTCTGTACTCCCAGAGGGATAAAGAATAGAGAAGCTTCCCATGGAGGGGACAGGATGCAAAACTCTGGTGGTGTGAATAGTATGGAATTGTACCCCTCTTATCTCACAGTCTTGTCGATCATTATTAAATCACTAGTAAAATGTAAAGAAAGAAGAACAAAGAACCCGCTATTCAACTCCAAATTATAGTAGAGGTTTTCATATCAATAAAAATCTGTATCCCTAGACTATAAAGTAAAAAAGTCTCTTGTGACAAGTACTGAACTTGAACTATTATTCAAATGAGAAGTGAGCACATATTTTGAAAGATGTGTCCTCATTATCATGCACTTTATAGAACTGTTAGTATTTCTCAAACTCAAAGGTAGACTAAATGGAAAATTTTCAATTCCTACAGGCGATACACACAATATCTCTCAAGACTGGCAGCAGAGTCAGCTTAGATATAGTTTGAGAAGTTCTTATCTTTTACATCCTGAGCATCCCACTATTTGAAAATTTAACTTCACAAAAACATACTTCTTTTTTTTTTTTGGTAATCTTTAAGGTATTTACTATTATTCTAGGAGGACCTGGGAGAAAGCCTAATAGACAAAGTACAGGTCCTATTATGTAAGGGGCCTTAGGCTTAATATTTACATCACCTGAAGCACCATGGTAATCACCAAGGGGGCCCAATAACTGTGGAGGGGTGCTTTGGTGTGTTTCCTTTCCTCTATCTTTCTGCACCATCTCATCTCTAAAAGTCATAGAAAAGATGGGCTGGGTGGTGGTGCACCTGTTTGAGAGCACATATTATAATGTGTTAGGACCTGGGCTTAAGCCTCCCAGTCGCAACCAGCAGAGGTAGAGCTTTGTGAGTGGTGAAGCAGTGCTGCAGGTCTTTGTCTCTCTATCATCCCCTTCCCTCTCAGTTTCTGACTGTCTCTATCCAATAAATAAATAAATATAATGAAAAAAATTACATAGTAGAATAAAATTTGGCTGGGAAGATGACTCAGTGGTATAGCTCAGGTAGGTCTGGGTTCACTTGCTAGGAATGAAGAAAAATATTGGCTAGGTAAGTTAATATGGAAGAGTCATGCTATGAAATATAAAATCAACCAACTACCCTAGTCTTCCCATACTTTTTCCATGAAGTTCTGGGTCCATTAAGACTGAAAGTGCATCAACTGGTAGTGGTTAAGAAATCTTTGGGCTGTATACACAAGAGAATACTCAGTTGATAAAAAACGATGGTTATCTCCTTTGGCTCATCTTGGATGGAACTTGCAAGAATCATGCTAGGTGACACAAGCCAAAAAGAGAAGGATGAATACTGCATGACCTCACACATAAGTAGAACTTAAGAAACTAGGAAAGAAGTGAAAGCATAAAGTAAAGTTTGGACCAGGTTTGATGTATTGCATCAAAGCCAAGGGAAATGAGAAGGATGGGAGAGAGGATGGGGGCCACTTTGAGGTCCTTGTTCATGATGAGAGAACATTATCTAAGTTGGGGTGACAGAGTTTTGCAGGTAACTATCAGACAGAGATGAGAAAGTGTACCCATGTGTCAACAGCTGTATTGCAAACCATTAATACTCCAGCGAAATGATTAAAAAGAGTCAAAGTTGATGTCCATTCAAACAGTAATCCAATATGTTGATTTTCCATGGACAACCTGTATGTATGATTAAAAATCTCTTTTTTTTTCTTTTTAGTCTATATGTCTTTTGCTGTTTCCTGATTTTCCCATCTCTATTTCATATTTTTAATCCTAAGGGAGTCCAAAGTGAGGAAGTATAGCAGAAAAAATCTAAACCCAAATGTAACTATGAAAAGTTTCTGCATATCAAGGCAATGAAAAAAGATTGGATTGTCCTGTGATTTATTTTCCTGGATTTAACATAATGGCAACAGGCTAGCAGGATAGTGTGAGAAACATGACATATATTATTTAAAGTACTAAGAACATTATCTAGAACATAGTGAGTTCTCAAAATATATTCATTATTATCAAGTTACATTTTTATTTTATTTATTTATTTATTTATTTATTTATTTTGTAATCCCTAAAGACTCACTCACTACTCTGGAAGACTCAGATCCTTAGCTAATAAAGTGCTGAATACTTATTTGCACGGTTTTGAAACAAATTTCTTTAATTTGTCCCCATCTGCAGGGGGAAAGCTTCACAAATGGTGAAGTAGAACTACAGTTGTCTCTCTGTCTCTCTACTTCCCCCCCTCTCAATTTCTCTCTGTCTCTATCAAAACTAAAGAGAAGAAAACACAAAGGAGAAATGGTAAATTTTCATTAGGTCATCAAGTCCCAGTGATAACCCTAGTGGCAATAAAAAAGAAAAGAAAAGAAAAGAAAAGAAAAGAAAAGAAAAGAAAAGAAAACCATTTTTTTTAAGTATGTGTGCACCAACACTTACAATGGGGCTGATGAAAAAGACTAATTGTATGCTTCTGACTTGCATCGAAACAGCCATGTTGCGAGTTGGGCAGTAGCGCAGCGGGTTAAGCACAGGTGGTGTGAAGCAAAAGGACTGGCATAAGGGTCCCAGTTTGAGCCCCTGGCTCCCCACCTGCAGGGGAGTCGCTTCACAGGTGGTGAAGCAGGTCTGCAGGTGTCTGTCTTTCTCTCCCCCTCTCTGTCTTCCCTTCCTCTCTCCATGTCTCTCTGTCCTATACAACAATGACATCAATAACAACAATAACAACAACAATAAAGCAACAAGGACAACAAAAGTGAATACGGAAATAAACAAATATAAAAATATTTTAACAAAAACAGCCATAGTGTATTGTAAAGATATCAAGCACAGAAGACTACACAACTTTTGACTTTGGATCAGGAAATAGTAAGTCAAGCAATGTTGAGAAACACATTTCTGCTAGTTTTCTTCATATGTAAATCTCATATATTTTTTTCATCATATTTTTACAACTCGTAAATCAACTCCTTTAACTCTTCTAACTTCGGTTCTATTCTACATGATGAAACTAATAATATTTAGTAATACTACCCATCTGAATAAGGCTCAGTACATTGTAGTAATCATATATTTGAAATGCATTCATGCTGAGGTTTACCTCAGTTTACCTCTCTAACTTCTCTTAGTTCGAAAATGAATTTCATTATTTCTATGTAGCAAAGTAATGTTGGAAGAATTTAGTCACATTAGAGTACCTGTCAGCTACATGCCTGTTTAAGGTATGACACAGGAATCTCTAGCCCTGTCAATTACATCAATACTGTAGACCTGGAAACTGTTTCACAAAGAACCGTAAAGATACTTCCTAAGCTTCAGAAGCCACTACCATTGGATAATGTGATTTAGCTTTTTAGATATGCTTGATCTTAGCCAGAAGGCTGAGAAGAGATGATGATTTGGCTTTTAGTAAAAGCAGACACAAGAAGGTGGTACATCCAAAGCTGTTTCTTATCCCGGGCAGAAAACCATATGAACTTAATCTGGTTTTGGAGTTTCATGTGAAATTTGAGCAACCTAACTTACATACAAGCCTATAAATCTATCTTTGAAATAAGAGTTGCTATATTTTATTACAAGAATGTGTGAAATTCTAGAAGTCTGTCAGTCTAGGGACAGGATTTGGCTTACTGTAGAAAATTTAAAACCACCCATTCTAGATATATAGTCTTCTCCTCCCAACTGAAAAGGATGGCTGCATTAATTAAGAGAGCTTCAAGAACAATCTCTGTGTGGTCACTGCTTCTGTATGCCTCAACATGCAAGAGCTCACATGTTTGGATTCAAATATAATTTTACAGAGATTCTTTGTCATTATTTTACTAACTCAGGGACAAAAAGGAAAGCTCAGTGGACCTTTTGAGTGAAAGAATGACTGATTTAGGCCATAGTTCATAAAATAAGGGAAGCCGGTGGTATTCATAAATAGCAGCGGAAGGCAATACAACCATTTGAACCCGAATGCAACCTGACCACTCCACTTGCCTTTCAGCGTTGCCTTTGCTTTGCCTCAATACAATTTGCATTTCAATATGGGGAAAAATAGCTTCTTTTCCGCTGCCTTATATTAAAAAGGAAAGAAAAAAAAGAAAAGAAACTTCCCTATGTGAGGAAGTTTAATTTCTTTCCCAACTTTCGTTTTCATTAGCTTTTATTACTGCCATGTATAAAATTTAAGGAGCCAGAAAAAAAAAGTACAGAAAACCATGTGTATGGTCATCTGAAATGAAAGGCACATTTTTTTCCCAAAAAAAATTCTAGCTTAATTTGTGTTACCTGTCTCGCATGCATCTATTGTAACCAGATGTAATCTAAGTTCAGTTTCTTTGCAATATATATTTTAATTAAAGTACTGAGCTAACTCCTTCCTGTGTATGAACAGTAACACACCTTATCCACTTGATTTTTTTTTTTTTTTTTTTTTTTTTTGCCTCGCTGGGGCTCGGTGCCTGCACAACGAATCCACAGCTCCTGGAGGCTATTTTTTCCTGTTTTGCCCTTGCAACAGTTGTTGTTGTTATTATTGCTGTTGTTGGATAGAACAGAGAGAAATCGAGAGAAGAAGGGAAAACAGAGAGGTGAGATAAAGACACCTGCAGACCTGCTTCATCGCTTGTGAAGCAACCCCCCCATACACACACCTCAGGTGGGGAGCCCGGGGCTGGAACCCGGATTCTCACGCTGGTCCTTGCGCTTCGTTCCATGTGTGCTTAATCCGTTGCACTACCGCCCGCCCTCCACCCACTTGAAATTTTAATTTAGATTATGCTTACTGTGAAAATGATTTAGATGTGATGTGTCAAAGCAATTATATTGGAGTATCATTATATTGTTCACATTACAGAAAAACCTGTCATAAAATGAGGCTATTTAGTTATCTCTAATACAAGTCATTTTCTCATTAAAAGTTTTGTTACAGAATTAGTTAAGTTTCCATTATAGTAATATAAGCACAGTCAACTTGTATGTAATAAGAAAGATCCATACTCGTAAGATTTACTAACTCATGTTCTACTACCATAAAATCAAGGGGAAAAAAAACATATATTCAGTCAATTTGGCCACCTATTAGAATTGTTTTCAAATTTAAAGTTGAGTAACTATCTTCAATTTCAGTTCTCCTTACGAATATTAGGGCAACAAGTTTTTTTTTTTTCATGAAATCATCTGGGCATATTTTCTCACATTGTGAACACTTAGAAACAAACTCGAAAATTTACTAAGACAAAATAAAGATAGCATAAATCACATGGAGCAGAATGTCAGATTTTCAGCCAGTAATCAATGGTTTTGCTTGCAGGAAGGTGGGATCTTCTTCTAGCGTTTGCCAGGAAGGTGGGATGACCGACAGGAATAGCTTGTCTACTTTGACTACAAGGCTGACATTCTCTAAGATAATTGACACCTGTCCATTTGTAGTGCCCAGATTGTATCTCAAATCAGTTCATTTAAATCATCTCACGTGGCAAAGTTTATCCATTTGTAACACAATTAAACCTTAGAAATCTGCAGCAGGGTGGCATTAGCAGCAGGTCAACAGAAAAATCACATCTGAAATTCAAATTAATCAAGAAAAAGACCGGTCAATCTTATGCTTGTTAAGTGCGTTTTTATTGATTGTTATTGTCTTCCTTCAGCGTGAATCCAAAGGACAAAAACAGTCCTGTGACTCTTAGTCTTTCATTATCCCAAACAAGAAAGGAAGGGTGGTAGAGAGAACAGGAGCATAAAGTAGCTGCTCCTGCAAAAATGATCACCTTCCTCATAGCTTCATAATTTACTCCCAGTCCATAAGGTCCTCGGTTCCAGTGATTGGGATGATGGATGACTCTGCTTCAGCTAAAACCTGCAAAGATACTGCAATGTATCACTCTGCAGGATATACAATAGAACAAACGAACCAGCAGGATGAAATGGCAGGCAGGGCTGCCAAGGGGATTCTCTTCAGCGGAAGAGTAGATAGTCATTCCCTGGAATTATGTAAAATACAGCTTGTAAATTTTGCTAGTATTGTGGACACGTGCATGTGCAACTTGACAGGAAAGGGCAATACTGGCATACAAGACTGCAGAGATATTTTCCACTTCAGTGCCTGGGTTTTTCACACGGCCAGATTTTGCATTAAACAAAGCTCGAGTTCCATGCCTAGTGAGTGGTTGAAAATGTAAATATATATTTACATTTTTATGTAAATATATATTTATGTAATATATATATATATATATATATATATATATATATATTGAGGACAGAGGGAAACTATTTATGGTTTTTATTGTTGATATTCGGTTTACTTTTACGCTTGTAATTCAATACTAAAGAGATGCTAAACTGACTGGCAGTATTTGCCGAAATCTCTTTATAAATCAATATTAAATTTGAAATGAATAAATTAAAATGTGAAACAATAACCAGATTTTTTTAGCTTTCTATCCATCCTGCCATCAATTAACACAAGGATCTATAGATCTCCAGACTACACAGATAATCATGTCTATTCCATCCTATAGAACCTGCAGAAGAAGGGAACATTTGAAGTACTTCACATTTTCTCATCTAATATAAAAGAAAATTCTCCTATACCGAATACACTTAAACATTTATGTCCTAAGAGAGCTTTCATTATGAAGTTATAGTAGTCACATCAATTTCTTCTGGTATTCGGGACTAACAGAATAATTTGAGGGGGCCAGGCTGTAGGGCAACGGGTTAAGCGCACGTGGCACAAAGCACAAGGACCGCTGGAGGATCCCAGTTTGAGCTTCTGGCTCCCCACCGGTAAGGGGGTCATTTCACAAGCTGTGAAGCAGATCTGCAGGTGTCTATCTTTCTCTCCCCCTCTGTCTTTTTGTCCTCTCTCTATTTCTCTCTGTGCTATCCAACAACAATGACAACAAGAACAACAACGACAA
This sequence comes from Erinaceus europaeus, assembly GCF_950295315.1. NCBI lineage: Eukaryota > Metazoa > Chordata > Mammalia > Eulipotyphla > Erinaceidae > Erinaceus > Erinaceus europaeus. Next base: position 93,773,370 of record NC_080175.1, read on the forward strand.
TAAACAACAAGGGGAACAAAAGGAAAAAAAAAGCCTTCAGGAGCAGTGGATTCATAGTGCAGGCACTGAGAGCCCCAGCAATAACCCTGGAGGGGAAAAAAGAAAGAAAATAAAAAGTTGAGGGGGCCAGGCAGTAGCACAGCGGGTTAAATGCACATGGCACCATGCGCAAGAACCAATTCAAGGTTCCGGGTTCTAGACCCAGGCTCCCCACCTGCAGGGGAGTCGCTTCACAGGCGGTGAAGCAGGTCTGCAGGTGTTTATCTTTCTCTTCCCCTCTGTCTTCTCCTCCTCTCTCAGTTTCTCTCCATCCTATCCAACGACAATAATAATAACAAGGGCAACAAAAATGGGAAAAATAGCCTCCAGTAATAGTGGGTTTGTAGTGCAAGTACTGAACCCCAGAGATAACCCTGGAGAAGAAAGAAAGAAAGAAAGAAAGAAAGAAAGAAAGAAAGGGAGGGAGGGAGGAAGGGTTGCAGGTCAAATCTTGTGACCAATTTACACACTTTTTTTTTTTTTACCAAGTTCGTCATTGTTCTTAATTGAAAAGTTGTATTTCCCCCAGGGTCTCTGTTCCGTGCTTTGTGTTTGGCTATTACGAAGGAAATCTGCCCTCCTACTGCCACACTAGCAGGAACAGGGCCACTGAATAAAACACTAAAGTACCCTAGCAAAATTCCAGGCATTCAGCTCCAGGAGTCCTTCCACACGTAATTGAAGGAATCATAAAAGAGAGAAATAAAGTGAGAGGGGGAATGTGTCTATGTGTTTCAGGGAAAGGGCTATCCTATATTCTTACAGAAATTGGTCCTTATGGCAGTTCGTGATCTTTCTAAGAAAACAAACCAAGAAGTGGGTTTTAGCTTTTATCTATTGAAGCGGCAACATTTAATGCTTGGTTTCTATCATTTTAGATTTTTCTGTTTTAATTTGGCTCAGAAAAAGAAATGTGAAAACTAAAGGATAAAGATTAACCTGAAATAGTATTTTTATTCATATGGAAGGAAATTTGCAGGAATGCTTCTGTTTGAGAATGGGTGGTAGAACTCTTGACTTGAGCCTCTTAGAACACATACTATGGTATTGTACATCAGTCACTGTTTCTCATAATATTCTATGAAATACTACTATTTGTAATTTTAAAAAGGTCTATTGGTCAAATAAGTTTGAGAAGAAAATATAATAGACAAAGTTAAATATGAATCTCTAGAGAGGATTTTCAGTCTTTCATTATGTTCCAAAGTGTCAGGCCCACTCCCCTATTCCACCCCATCTGCACACACAAAACAACATAAACCAGAGATGATCAGTGCTGTGGAGGAGGAGAAAGAGGAGGAGAAGGGAGAGGAACAGGAACAGGAAGAAGAGGGTAGGAGGAAGAGGAAAAGAAGGGAGAGAAGAAGGGAGAGAAAGCCAGAGGAAGAAAAGAATAAGGTATGCATTTTTCTCAACAATGTTTGCATTTAACGAATTGTTTTCACCGGAAGCTTACTAACATCTTGAGAACCCAAATGTAATGCACAAATCTTTTTCAAATTCGGATTTTCTTTTTGGGAGCTGATAAAATCTGGAAACAGGGTATCAGGATGCTATAGGATTTCTAGTCTTAAATTTTCCGAGATATCCTTCTAACATTTTTTTTTTTCTGAACAGTGGTATCAATCACTGTCCCATCGACAGTAGTAAGCAAGCCTTACTTTTTCTCCATGTGATCAGCAGCACTTCGTATTTCACATGTAGCTCATTTTCATGAAGGTAAAGTTTCACTGTTGGTTTGATATGTATTTCCCCAGACCTTCTTATGACCTCTTGACTATGTATTTTCCTTAGAGAAGAGACCATTCGGAGCCTCTTCGTATTTTTCTAATGAGCAGAGGTTGTTTTTGTTGTCAAGCTCTATGGATTTTGCATGTGCTTCTTTATAACAACACCTCACAGGATTTGCAAACACCCTCTTTCCCCATTCAGGAGGCTGCGTGCTTCTCCCCATACCACAACCGTGTACACACACACACACACACACACACACACACACACACACACACATCTCTCTCCTTTTCTTGCTGTAGGACCAGGACCTTATACATATGTAAAGCTATCATTCCGTGGTCTTCTCTAGACCCATTTTCTCATATTTCTAATTTTAGAGAACAGATGCAGATACACAAGCACAAAGACATGCAAGAGACTAAGTCCAAAGACACACAGACATACGAGGAAGGACTGGGCTCAAACCTGTGATGTGTGCTCTATGCTTTTGTATTTGTTTATGTGTATCATTTGATTTTGGAGGCTTTTCATAGCGATCTTTTTTGTTTGTTTGTTTGTTTTTGTTTTGTTTTTGCACTGTGTCTCTGATAAAAGCTTTATTTTTGGCTTACCATAGATAGGTTTGTATAAAATATCTGTTATCGGGCAGTCGGGCGGTATTGCAGCGGCTTAAAGGCACGTGGTGCAAAGCACAAGGACCAGCATAAGGATCCCGGTTGAGCTCCAGGATCCCCACCTGCGGGGGAATCGCTTCACAGGAGGTGAAGCAGGTCTGCAGGTGTCTATCTTTCTCTCCCCTTCTCCGTCTTCCCCTCCTCTCTCCATTTCTCTCTGTCCTATCCAACAACAACAACGTCAATAATAAAAAGCAAGGGCAATAAAAAAGAATAAATAAAATTTTTTAAAAATATGACTGTGTGTACCACAGTTTACAGTCTGAAACTCTAGATTATTTCCTGACCCTTCACAAACAGGAGCATATTTTATTAAATTTGTAACAGTGTTTGAAAGTTTTGAGCTTTGATTTGGACTACTTATTTAAAATCACTTATTTATTTTCTCTGACTTCTGGCTCTCAGTTGGTAAAGAAAAGTGGTATATATTATAGTGTTCTATTTTTGCTTAATAGTATATAACAGAGATAATAGACTGTGATATTCTAACTCTGATAAGACTTTGTACAATGAAGGCAAGCATGTACATTCATAGTCAAATCATTGTAGGTACTCTGCTATTATAAATTGGGTTAGGAGAACAGAAACTGTTTTTAGCATGAGTATTAATCTATAGTCTTTTTAATTCTCAAAAATAGTTTTTAGTTTAATAGATTCAGAATTGAGTTGCATATCTTTCAACACATCAATCTACCAACACAAAGCATTTTCAGTCTCTCTCTGTATGAATAAGAATGTATACTTCCTTGCTAAAAATCTTGGCACCATTTCTCTTCTGTATGTAGAAGATATAATAGCTTGACATTAAAAGAACTTAGCTTCAACAAAATATACCCATTAAGTGTCACAGCCAGTTCTTGGCAAGGGAAGAAAAGGTATAAAAAAAGAAAAATGTGAATTCGTGAGAAGAACACAAATTGAGCCTTTTAAAATTCTTTGGTTTAACAACCTGTGTTTCACCCATTGTTCTGCAAAAGACATTCATTACATTTTTTTAATGATTCATTGCTATGATTTTTTATTTAAATGCTTTAAGTGTGTAGATTTTATCCTTCTAGAATACATATAAAATATTTTATGCCATTAAAATAGTTTAAAGGAAAACATGACCTTGGATAGTTTTGAAGTTGTATTTCAAAATTGTGCTTAAAATTCCATTATGACAAAAATCAAAATATTTAGAACTTCCATGACTTACGAGATAGTTTAAACCAAATAAAATTTAAAAAATAGGCAAAGTGCTCTTTGAAATGGATCACAAAATATTTTACTTAATTTCCAAGATTAAAAAAAAAATCTTTCATTTTGAAAACAAAAGGAAATATTTGACTTGTTCGGCTGGCTACTGTATTGTGAATCTGTTCAGGTTTTTATTTCTCATTTTACTTACAGATCATTAAGTCATAATTACCAGGATTGAACCTATAGTCAACTTCCCAGGAAAGGATAGGTATTTGGCTTTGGCTTTAGGGCCAGTGCCTGTCCAGACCCCTGAGACAGGAAGGCTTGTACCTGCAGGCACCAAAGCAGGTGTGTACTGTTGATGAGGTAGCCCCAAAGGCAACATACCACAGGTGATGCTAATTAAGGGAGCTCTGGGTCTGTTCAGGAGAGAGTGGGTTTATTGCTGATGGTGGAGTGCCAAAGGTGAGTGAAAAGCAGGATTGTCTGCTGGCCCCGGGAAGATAAGAACACAAAGGACACAGAAATGGATTTGAATATAGGCACTTATCAGTGCGCCTTTTAAAGGACCAAAGGCTGCATATAATGGTGTACTTTTAGCGGTTAAATAGTGGGTCCTTGTATGAATATACTAATTGATGAACACCAATTTGTGTCAGCGTTTAAGTAGTCACACTCTTTTCTCTTTTTGGTAATGAAGAGGGAGCATCCAGAAAGTATGAGAGCAATTTCAGATGAGCTGTGTTTAAAACAAGAAGCAGAAGTCTAATGTCACTACAAAGAGTGATAGTCTTAGATAATTCAACTTTATTGCCACATGAAGAAAGCTTTGAATTTTAATAAATTGAATAAAACCTTATCGTTCCTCAACTGACAGATTTTCACTTACATATATGTGTGGGTTATTCTCCATACATGTATGAATATATGTGTATATTTGAGGGAATTCACACTGCAGCCATGGAATAAGTTTCATTTTAGTGGAATTATGAAAAATATGTAATTCTAGAAATAATAAGCTAGACTTTATTTCAAAATTCTCATAGATAATTTAAAATTTTGTGTATACCACTTATTTTTACTTACTTGAAAATTAATTGTCTTAACCAGCAAGAAATACAATCCTAGGAACAATACTTTTTTAAAATTTAAAAAATTGGAAGATGGCTCAAAAGTACAACATAGTATCTGAAATCAAAAGGTTTGGTTCCTGGTACCTCAAGTTAGAGTGGCATTCTGCTTCTCTTTATCCCATGAAGTAAACATATATGTAAATATTTTAATAATAAATAAGATATACTATTTGAATATTACAGATTTCAGTATGTTTTAACTTAAAACAGATAATTAAGAATATACAGTGTGTAATCACCGAAATTTAATTAGGGTAAAGTTTGTTTTGTTATCTATTGTTGTTGGACAAACTATGCCAACACAATCAAAACTGTTTCATTTGTTCAAAATTCTCCATGTCAGGAATTCTGAGGTTGGCTATGCTCGAGTTGGCATTTCCTCTGTTTCCTCTGGCATTTACAAGTGTCACTCATTCGGCTTGAGTCAGTAGGTTGTCAGCAGCACACTGGATTCAGTTGGAATATTAATCCAGCAGGAGTTAGAATGTCCAGGAGGAATTCAGTCACCTGTTCCACAGTTGGAATGGCTGGAATAGCTTAGGACACCTGGACATTTTTCATCTGCACTCTCTATTGTCTCGCCAGCAGGGTAGCTACACTATTTTGCCAGGCAGTTAAGGTTTCCAAGAGAGGAATTGCAAGCTACAGATAAGGCTTGGACTCAAAGGTTATACGCTATCATTCCCACACTAGTCCACATTTTGTCGCTGGGATAGATTCAAGGGCAGGAAGAAATTAACTCCCAACTTTGATGTTGGAGTGAAATAGTAGCTAAACAGTATCCATCTTTAGAAATACAAACCGAATCAGTTTAAAATTGTGTGTCCTATATCCTTGAATACCATATATTTTATAGAACTAATACTTAAAGCCCGTCAGAATTCATGGAAATCATTCTGAAAGGATAGACCATAGACTAATACTTCGTAAGTTATAGTTTTGAAATCATCCTGAAAAATAAATACTAAATCAGAATACATATGCTAGTTGCCTTTGAGCTGTGTAAAGAGAGCTGTTACAACAAGAAATAAAGTTCACTATTATTCAAAAGAAAATCCCTATGCCCCTGACCACTCAGAGAAATCTAAACTGGAATGAGTGAGATAAATTATTATGTGTGATGATTTTCAGCCAGCACATAATAATGAGAAACAATCTACTCATAGGTTTTAGGGTATTAGAATGGACTCACTTGGTGGCATTTGAGGTTTTCATTTCAGAAATTTCTAGATGACAGGTAAGTTATTCCAATCCCTTCAGACACCCACAAGACTAACTTCTGCAGCTACAACCAGAGGGTGAAAAGCATGTTTGTCTTAAGAAAATAATCCTCGTGGCGCAAAGCGCAGGGACCGGCATAAGGATCCCGGTTCGAGCCCCGGCTCCCCACCTGCAGGGGAGTCGCTTCACAGGCGGTGAAGCAGGTCTGCAGGTGTCTATCTTTCTCTCCCCTCTCTCTCTGTCTTCCCCTCCTCTCTCCATTTCTCTCTGTCCTATCCAACAACAAAGCAACATCAACAATGGCAATAATAACCGCAACGAGGCTGCAACAACTAGGGCAACAAAAAGGGGGAAAAATGGCCTCCAGGAGCGGTGGATTCATGGTGCAGGCACCGAGCCCAGCAATAACCCTGGAGGAAAAAAAAAAAAAAGAAAAGAAAAGAATCCTGTAAAGACAAGAACTAAAGAAATGAATTTTAATTAAAATAGAGATGTTCATTAGTTTGCTAAACCAATTTACATTCCCACCAGCAGTGCAAGAGGGTCCCTTTGTCCCCAGAACCTCTCCAGCATGTGTTGCTGCTGTCTTTTCTAGTGTATGACTTTCTCACAGGACTGAAGTAGTATCTCATTGTTGTCTTTATTTGCATTTCTCTGACAGTCAATGACTTGGAACATTTTTTCATATTTCTCAGCCTTTCTATCTCTTCTGTGGTGAATATGTACATTTTAGGATGGAGTCATTTCTTTTCTTGTTATTGAGTTTAGGAAGCTCTTTATATAATTTGGTTATTAAACTCTTGTCTGATATATTACATGTGAAGATCTTCTCCCATTCTATGAGGGGTCTCTTTGTGTAATGGTTTCTTTTGTTGTGCAGAAGCTTTTTAATTTGATGTAGTCCCATTGGTTTATTTTTGCCTTGGTCTTCTTTGTAATTGGATTTGTTTCATTGAAGATATCTTTAAAATTTATACAGAAGAAGTTGGGTGTTAGCATAGAGGATTAAGCGCACATGGCGCAAAGTGCATGGACTGGCATAAGAATCCCCATTCGAGCCCCAGGCTCCCCACCTGCAGGGGAGTCGCTTCACAGGCGGTGAAGCAGGTCTGCAGGTGTCTGTCTTTCTATCCTCTTCTCTGTCTTCCCTTCCTCTCTCCATTTCTCTCTGTCTTATCCAGCAATGATGACAACAATAATAACTACAACAATAAAAACAAGGGCAATAAAATGGAATAAATAAATAAATATTTTTTAAAAATTACAGAAAAGAGTTCTGCCAATATTTTCCTCTAAGTATTTGATAGTTTCTGGTCTAACATCCAAATCCTTGATCCACTTGGAATTTACTTTTGTGCTTGGTGAAATATCGTGGTTCAGCTTTATTTTTCTGCATGACTCAACCCATTTTTTCCAACACCATTTGTTGAAGAGACTCCCTTTCCCCATTTAATAGTCTGGGCACCTTTGTCAAAGATTAGATGTCCATAGGTGTGTGTAGGGGGCTTACTTCTGAACTCTCAATTCTATTCCACTGGTCAGTGTGTCTATTCATGCTCCAGTACCAAGCAGTTTTGATGACAATGGCCCTATAATACAATTTGAGATCTGGGAATGTGATGCCTCCAGTTCTGTTCTTTCTTCTCAAGATTGTTTTGGCAATTTTAGGTCTTTTCTGGTTCCAGATAAACATTTGTAGCTTTTGTTCTATTCTCCTAAAAAATGTGCTTGGGATATTGATCGGGATTGCATTAAATTTTTATATGGCTCTGGGTAGTATATTCATGTTAATGATGTTAATTGTTCCAACCCATGAACATGGAATATCTTTCCACTTCTTTGTGACTTTTTCTATTTCCTTGAACAGTGACTCATAACTTTTAGTATACAAGTCTTCCACTTCTTTGGTTAGGTTTATTCCTAGATACTTTATTTTTTTGTTGTTGCTATAATAAAAGGATAATATTTCTGGATTTCTTCTTCTTTCAACTTAAGTGTTTGCATAAAGGAATGCCACTGAATTTTGAATGTTAATTTTGTAGCCTGACAACTTACAATATTGCCTGATGATTTCCAAAAGCTTCCTGCTGGATTCTTTAGGATTTTCTATGTATATCATGTAATCTGCAAATAGGGAGAGTTTGACTTCTTCTCTTCCAACCTGCATCCCTTTAATTCCTTGCTCCTGCATGATTGCTATGGCAAAAATGTCCAGTGCTATGTTCAATAGTAATGGTGATAGTGGGAAGCCCTATCTAGTACCTGAACTGAAGGTGGATGCTTCTAGATTTATACCGTTGAGTACGATGTTGGCTTTAGTTTTGCTAGATATGGACTCTACTATAGAGGAATTTTCTATTTCCACTTATTGTAGTGTTTTGATTATACAGGGATGTTGGATTTTGTCAAAGGATTTCTCTGCATCTATTGATATATTTTGGTCATGCATTTATTGATGTGGTGGATCATGTTGATTGATTTATGTTTATTTAACCAACCTTGCATGGATAAACCTCACTTGGTCATGTTGAACAATCTTTTAAATTTACTGTTGTATTTGATTGGCTAGAATGTTGTTCAATATTGTGGCATCTATATTCATTAGAGATATTGGTCTGTAGTTTTCTTTCATTTTTATTTATTTATTTACTTATTTATTATTGTTGTTGTATCTCTTTCTGCTTTGGGCATCAGAATGATGCTGGCTTCTTAGAAGCTGGGAGGGAGTACTCTTGTGTCTTCAATCTTTTGGAAGAGTGTTAAAAGTAGAAGGATCAACTCTTCCTGGAAAGTTTTGTAGAATTCATTTATAAAACCATCTGGTTCTGGACTTTTATTCTTGGGAAAGTTTTTGATAACTGTTTCAATTTCTTTGCTGTGATTGTCCTGTTCATACTTTCTAGCCAGAGACAACCCGAACTGCCCCTGTGGCTCCAGACAGACTATGACCCACATAGTCAACGACTGCCACCTCTCCAGATTCAAAGGAGGTCTCGAAACTTTACATCAGGCTCAACCTGACACTGTTGACTGGCTACGGCAGAAGGGCAAATGCTAGAAGAAGAAGAAGAAGTTCCTCTCTATTTAATTTTGAAAGTTTGTAGGTATCTAGGAACTTGTCCATTTCTTCCAGGTTCTCTAGCTCAGTGGCATATAGTTGTTCATAGAAGCCTCACATGATATGTTTAATTTCTGCGGTGCCTGTTGTGATATCTCCTCTTTCATTTACAATCCAATTTAATTGGTTCTTCTCCCCTTTTTGTTTTGTGAGTCTTCTTAGAGATATTTCGATTTTGTATACTCTTTCAAAGAACCAACATTTAGCTTTGTTGATCTTTTGTATGGTTTTCATATTTTCAAAGTTAACTATTTCTGTCCTGAGTTTAGCTATTTCAGTCCTTCTGGTTGCTTTACGGTTCTTTTTTATTTCTTCTAGGTCTGCGAGGTGTGCAATCAGATTGTTTATTTGAGGTTTTTCTTGTTTCCTAATGTGTGCTTGTGCTTGTATGACTATGAATTTCCCTCTGAGTACTGTCTTAGCTGTGTCCCAAATATTTTGTTATCCCATGCTCATTTTCCTTATTCTTTGACCCAGTAGTTGTAAAGTAGTGTGTTTTACTAATTTTTTTTGTTTATTGTTATGTGTTAATTTAATGCCACTGTGGTCTGAGAAGATGCTTAGGATGATTTCAATGCTCTTGAATTTGCTGATGCTGTCTTTATGGCCTAACATATGGTCTGTCCTTGAGAATTACCCATATGGACTTGAATAGAATGTGTATTCCAGTTTCTTGGGATGAATGGCTCTGAAAATGTCCAGTAGTTCCACTTTATTTATCTCCTTTTTTAGCTCCCTCACTTCTTTATTGATTTTTTGCCTGCATGATTTGTCAAGTTGAGAGAATGGGGTGTAGAAGTCCCCAAATATTTCTTTATTGTTGTTAATATATTGCTGTAACTCTTTCAGTAGATGTTTGATGTATTTAGATGGTCTCTCATTGGGTGCATAAATGTTGATAATCATTAGGTCCTCCTGATTGACTGATCCTCTCAGCACTAAGTAATGTACAACCCTATCTTATTTTATTTATTTTAAGGTCTATCATGTCAGATATGAGAATAGCTGTTCCTGCCCTTTTTGTGGGCCATTGGGCTGTTTGATAGTTTTCCATCCTTTCACTTTGGATCTGTATTTGTCTTGTTGAGTTAGGTGGGATTCCTGCAGACAGCATATGGTTGTGTTTTGTTTCTTGATCCATCTTCCTACTCTGTGCCTTTTAATAGGTGAATTAAGGCCATTGGCATTTATCAGCATTATAGATTGAAGATATGTTAATGCCATTATTGTAGATTTTTAGAGTATTCTGATATATGGCATGTTTATGGTGATCTGATTGTTTATAGGAGACCTTTCAGAACTTCTTTCAGGGCAGGCTTGGTGATAGTTTATTCCTTCAACTGTTGTTTGTCTGAGAAGGTTTTTATACCTCTACCTAGATATCTTGCCATTCTCTTCTGGCCTGTAGTGTTTGTGTGGAGAAATCTGATGCTAATCTTATAGGTTTTCCTCTGTAAATGACTCTTTGTTTTTCTCTTGTATCCATCAGGATCCTTTCTTTATCCTTATTCCTTTTCATTCTAAATATGTTGTGTCTTGGTGTCTTTAAGTTTGGGTTAATTTTGTTTGGGACCTTCTGGGCTTCTTGAACCTTTATGTCTTTTATGTAGTCTAGACTTGAGAAGTTCTCAGCTATTATGTCCTATAGAATGTTTTCTTACCCTCCATTTCTTTTTTCCTCTGGTAGGCCTATAATGCATATATTATTTCTCTTGAAGTCATTCCATAAGTCTCTGTTGTCTTTAGTATATTTTAATCTCTTTTTGAGTTCTCTTACTTCTTTCTTAGTTTTCTCTAATTCAATCTTAATCTTGCTAATTCTGTTTTCTGCCTCATTTATTCTAGTCTCTCTCCCATCCTTTGTTTTATGTAGCTCAGCTATTTTGTTACCCTGTTCTAATATTATATTAGCTTGTTCAGCTGGTTGTGCTCTTAGCTCAGCTTCCCCTCCACCCCCCCACCCCCCCCACCCCCCACCCCCGCTTTCAGCTCTCTAATTACCTGGATATAGTGTTTTCTTTTAAAGTCTCATTTGTTGTTGCCCCATTTCTCACTCCTTTTTTTTCAAAGCCTTTCCTCACCCTTATGACTAATGTCTCAATTAGTGTTTGGATGTTGTCTTCATTCTTATGTGCTTCTACCTTTGGGGGCTTTTATCTGAGTTTTGGTCCTGGTTCATTTCTTTAATGTTTCTTCTTGGTTTAACCATTGTATATAGTGTTTTATGAGGCCCCTCTCTCTCTGTACTTTTCAAATTACTGATCACTCTTGCCTGGATTTACTTGTATCTAAGTAAGGTGCTTAAAGAGTTTACAGGGAATCAGGTGGTAGCACAGTGGGTTAAGCACAGGTGGCGCAAAATGCAAAGACCAGTGTAAGGATCATGGCCAAGCTCCCCACCTGCAGGGTAGTCGCTTCACAAGTGGTGGCACAAGTCTGCAGGTGTCTGTCTTTCTCGTCCCCTCTCTGTCTTCCCCTCCTCTCTCCATTTCTCTCTGTCCTATCCAACAACAATGACATCAAGAACAACAACAATAATGACTACAACAATAAAACAAGGGCAACATAGGGAATAAATAAATAAATATTTTAAAAAATTAAAAATTAGTTTATAGCTATGGAAATTAACAGTTATTTCAATGTTATCTCAATTCCTTAGTTGAAGCACAGTGGCTGTTAAAACCTCTTTTTTTTTCTTTTTCTCCATGTAAGCTATGGTAGCCTAAGGGCTTTTTAACTATAATAGGTTGTTCTGTTTTGTTTTTTAAGCTTAATCACTCACTACTGACCAAGAGATAAAGAAGGTTGGGGGAGAGATAGCATAGTGGTTATGCAAAGAAACCCCCATCACCCAAGTATCCAAAGCCCTGAGCTCAATCCAGCTTCTCTGCCAGCAGTCAGAGCCAAGCCTGGCAGCATTACTTGGCCCTGTGAGTTTCTAAACAAGTCTCATTTATAGTCTGTGTGTTCTGAGGCAATTACTCATCATATTCTCATCAGGAGAACAATGTGGAGAGGCTCCCACTATACAGCCCCACCGCTAGACCACTGGGGTGTAGATGTTCTCCTGAGTTTCCTGGTCAGTTCTCTGCCCCCTTCCCCATGTCAGCACAGGGCCTCCCCCCCCTGCTGCTCCAGGGGGCAGTAGCAGTGGAGACTCACAGTTGCATTTGGTGAGCCTTAGAGGAGTCCTTTACTCCCTTCAGCAGTCTTTTTGTTGGGAAAATAGACTGGAGGTGGCTTCACCCATCGTGTGCAAAGGTAAACTTTGTGCTCTAATTTCCCTCCTCCTATGTATGCAATATTCTTGTTTCCTAATTTCCATTTTCCATTCCTCATGTATGCAAGCATGGTGCACCAAAGTGTCTCTGCCTCCATTAGGTCTCTGCCTCCAATAGGTCTCTCCCTACCTATTCCTTGACCAGTAGAGAAGTGAAGGTTTTGTTTTACTCTCATATAAAAATCTCATTCTATCTTTCATGAAATTAATATATATATATATAACTTTAAAAATTGAAAGCAATATTTTCATATAAATTAACTCCAAAATTTGCTATCTACTAAAACAAAAATTATATTCAATTTTATCTAACACAATAAGGCAGTGTAGAAACTATTTGATGATTTTTATATTTTTTAGTATAGTTATGTTGTCCAGTGGGAGCCCTTCAAAGCTAACTTTGTGAGATATTAATGTCCCCACAATTACTGAGCCTCTAACTATTTTCTAGAACTCTATAAGGTATAAAGTATACTCTATAGAGGATCACACACACACACACACACACACATGTATATACTCTACTCTGCAAGACTTGACTTTCCCACAGAAACCTCTGCCAGCTCAACCTTTGTAATCCTGTAATTAACAATTTATTCTCTTAAAGCAGTCACAAATGCAATTAGTCACTTGCTCTTTCAGAAAAAAAAAAACACCACAACAGGTGACTGACCAATTTTACCTGCAATTAGGCAATTTATTATGCTTGAGTCCTTGTGTTTTTTTACACATTGCACTGTGACCAAAACATTCAGAGGGAGGTCATGGACACAAAACCTGAGTCAGTCCATCTGAGATAACACATACTTCCTCTGCAATGGAGAATAGACATTAGAAAGGGGGGAATTACACAATTGCCTGTTATCATTATGAAACATATAATCTGTAGAGAGCAAAGTAGTGCCCTGCAAGTGGAATTCAGTGGCAGCACCCATTATGTAACGCTTACCAATTTTACAAAGAAGTGCTTCATAAACCACTAGTTTTGTGTTATCAAAAATAAGACATAAACAACACACACACAAGTTTCCTGGACTGTAAAAACAAAGATAACCATGTCAAAATTGACACTAACAATCTTTAATTTTTTTTTTAGTTGAGGAAAGGGATGCCCCCAGCCCCAAGCGAACAGATAGTCATGTTCTAACAAAATTCTAGTCTGATTTATCTAAAATGTAGATAATATCAGAGTAGACACTGCTGAATTCTTTTTTTTTAATTTTATTTATTTTTATTTATTTATTTACTTATTCCCTTTTGTTGCCCTTGTTGTTTTATTGTTGTTGTTGTTGTTGGATAGGACAGAGAGAAATGGAGAGAGGAGGGGAAGACAGAGAGGAGGAGAGAAAGATAGACACCTGCAGACCTGCTTCACCACCTGTGAAGCGACTCCCCTGCAGGTGGGGAGCCGGGGTTCGAACTGGGATCCTTATGCCGGTCCTTGTGCTTTGCGCCACCTGCGCTTAACCCGCTGCGCTACAGCCCGACTCCCGCTGAATTCTTTTACTATATCTTGAAGTATAGAATGTGCTGGACCTAGATGGAGACCTAGCCAGCACATTCTATACTTGTGTGAATACGCATATTACTGTGCAGACGGACCAAGCTCACGAAGCTTCCCCCTTGCAGGCAGTGGGTATAGGCTCAATCCTTGCACTTAGTCAGATATGTCATGGCCTGGCCCTGGAGAATATATCTTTTTTAACTTAAACACCACTTGATTCATGTATGAAATTTCATTCAGTATTATTTGACATTTCATAATCACTGATATTATACATATTTTGATCATACTGTTTGATTTGCTTTGGATGTTTATATTCAAAAATCATATAATTAAGACTTTGTTGTAATCCATCATTTGGAAAAATAAATGGTAATTAAAAGTTCAAACATAGCTTCTTATTTAAATTTTCAAAAATTAAAAATATAATTTTGATTTAAAAATAACCATGTGACAAAACAATTTATATGTATATATTTAAATGTGCATGCACATATAGTTAATTTTTATATGATAGAAACTTTATTGTATATGAAAGCCACATACTGAACCTGTTCAGCTATTAGTGATTTATATATTCATAAAGCATTGAAAATAATATTTTATGTCATAATTCATCTACATGTTCATTCCCTCAGAACATTGCTTTCCACAGATACTAACAGGACTTGGAACAAACTAAAAGAACAATACTAAGTCCATTTTCTATTTCTGCTTTCCCATTTCTGAAAACTGCCATAGGATAATTGAGTGACAGATTAATATCATTCATGATTCTAAATCTCTAAGAATAAGATGTTAAATTATTTTGGTAAAGTTGCCGTAAGGACTGAATTTATTTTATTTTTATTTTTTATTTATAAAAATGGAAACATTGACAAAACCATAGGATAAGAGGGGTACAACTCCACACAATCACCACCATCAGAACTCCATATCCCATCCCCTCCCCTGATAGCTTTCCTATTCTTTATCCCTCTGGGAGCATGGACCCAGGGTCATTGTGGGGTGCAGAAGGTGGAAGGTCTGGCTTCTGTAATTGCTTCCCCGATGAACATGGGCACTGACAGGTCAATCCATATTCCCAGCCTGTCTCTCTCTTTCCCTAGTGTGGCAGGGGACTGGGGAAGCAGAGTTCCAGGACATATTGGTGGGGTTGTCTGTTGCTGAGGAGTTATTCTGATGCAGTCTCCGCCCCCAGGTTTTACTACGCCGCGCGAAACCCTAGCATTGCCCCCTTCAACCAATCCTGGCCCTACACGTCACCTCTGGTTGTCACCCAATAAAAAGCTCCCTCACCCTCTCCCCTCTCTGGGCTCTCAGCTCTCCCTCTCTGAGGTCTCGCTCCCTGCTCTCCCCCCGTGGTCGGCCATTGCTGGCTGCCTCCACGTGGTCTGAACCAAGCCCCCCCCATCCTATAATAAAGATTTGTGTACCCCTTTGCTCTGGACGTCCGCTCTCTTCTCCGCGGTGCAGCCCGACACCAGACCACCACAACAACAGTTGTCTGTCCAGGGAAGTCTGGTTGGCATCATGAAATAACTGATTTTTCAGTTCCACAGCATATGTATCATATCCCCAACCATTTCGACCCAATTCTAGTTCTTTTTGTCCTTCAGTATAGAGGCTGAGAACCCTGAATGCATATGGATGTGGTTGATTTAAAAACTACTTCCTAGGCATTTGGAAATTTTTCAAAACCAAAAGCATATTTGCCAAGTAGTATTTTTTTCTCTTACTTTTTAAACTCAGGTGAAACTTAAGGGAAACTTACTCCATATAATAGTTCACATTCACTTATATTACTCTCATGAAAATTATATTTAATAGTTACCTGACACAAAAATAGTTTTTAAATTGAACTATGCTAAATGTTGTATCTATCTAAATATATAATTTCCTATCCAATTTTAACCACTCCACCATTCTCTATAAGAAAACATTAGATTTTATTTACTAGCTATGAGATACTTCTGATCTATCAACAATAATTTAATAATTAGGAAAAACGCATTCTTTCCCTTTTCCCCTCTTTAGGTATGTTTAATTATCTCTGAAATTTTCTTTATTATTACTTATATTATCACTGTGCCCTGCTCCTGCATAGTGAATCCAAGATACCTGGTATAGCCATTTATTTATTTATTTATTTATTTATTTATATTTTTATTATCTTTATTTATTGAATAGACACAGCCAGAAATTGAGATAGTAGGGGAGAGTGAGAGACATCTGCAGTACTGCTTCACCACCTGCAAAGCTTCCTCCCTGCAGGTGGGGACCAGAGGCTCAAAACCAGGTCTTTGAGCACTGTAACATATGTGCTCAACCAGGTACACCACCACCCGGTCCCTACTTATTTATTTTTTACTAATACAGAAGATATAGAGAGAAAGATACACAGAGAGAGCAATACCAGGGATAGTAGGGCACACATGATTACTAATGTTATCACTGAGCCCTGCTCCTGCACAGTGAATCCAAAATTCCTGATATAGCCATTTATTTATTTACATTTTATTAATATAAAAGATAGGAAAAGAAAGATACACACAGAGAGAGATACCAGAGCACACTGCTCAGCTCTGGCTTATGGTGGTGCTGGGGATTAAAACCGGGACCTTAGAGCATCAGGCACCAGGTCTCTGGCTTAACCATTATGCTATCTCCACAGCCCTGTCTTTCTTTTTGGATAATGACAGAGGAGAGTTGAGAGAGAAGTAGAGACACTTGCAGCACTGCTTAACCACTTGTGAGGAATCTTCCCCCTGCAGGTGGGGACTGAGGACTTGAACCAATGTCCTTGTGCCTGGCGAGGTAGTATGTATGTTTTACCAAGTATGCCATCTCCCAGCCCCTCCAAGCATGTTCTGAATTAGTTTCTCTTTATTAGGAGTGCTACTCTGAAAAATAAAATAAAATTTGAATTTTTGCTTTTGTCCTTCCTCAACAGTATGCTAACTACTAGTACTTTTGAGTGGGGAGATGTGTTTCTTTGCAAGTTAATCTGAAAGTCATACCTTTTTGTTGTAATTGTTCCGGGGTGCCAGTTGGCCGGGCTAGTGTCGCGGCGGTAGAGAGATTCGGGGATACACAGCTGGGCTGAGAAGCTGCAGTTTAATCTTTATTCACGAACGGGCAAATCACCACACCATGTGCTTCTCCATTATTCTCCCTCCGCGGCTGCTGCTGGGACTCTCGACATCCTTAGCATAGGGGGCGGGGAGAAAGCGGGGCGTGAAACTAGCAAGGACCAAACCATTTCTCTCAGAGGTAGGGGGAAGGGGGCCAAACCAACATGAAGAATGCCAACATATTCCCCCTTTTCTTTTTAACTAAATGACTATAGTATCAGGGGGGTGGGGTGAACAGAAACCTATATCATACAGGCATTTTCAAAAAAAGAAACTGGCACAAACATGGAGAAACATGTAAGTGGGCAACAAGAACCAGTGTGCTGCCAAGAGAAGGCCTGAGGGGGCCATTTTTTGCCTCTGTGGGCAAAACTTTATTAGCTTAAAAAAAACATTTCCTGCCTCTGGGGGGTGTACTTGCCTCGACGGGCATTTTCTAGCATGGGGTGAGAGTGAGGCCTAGAGTCCCAAGGCATGGCTGCAGTCAGTGTTTGAGAAACCAGCAGCATAAAGGGAAGCCACTAGTTTTGTGCAAAGTGTCCGAGGTGTACCAGTGAGTCCAATAGAAGTCCAAAGCAGATGTCCACCGAAGAATTGCCAAGGGGTGAATTGTTGAACGTCTGTCTCGATGGGGAATGTCAGCCATTGGAATTCTGCTTTTCTGTAGAGAACTTGACAGCAGCAATTACTTACTTATGAAACAAAACTTGTAGCAGGTTAGAAGTTTACCACAATTGATAACTCTATCACAATTGGAAGTCTTTTTTAGCACGATTCTATGGCTATTTAAAGTTTAAACAATAAAATGTGGAAAGGCAAACATGAACCATAGAAAGAAAAAAGGCCTCAGGCATGAGAATTATTAGCATAACCATAGCAACCTAACATTTCTAATTGAGAAGGAATTTGAGAGTTTTACATATCAACAACATCTTTTTAACCTTTTGTTACATCCATTCAAGATGGAGACACACCCTAGGTGTGCACAGGTGTTTTTTTTTTACCAACTTAGTTAAAATATATTGATATTTAATTTTTACCTCAGACTTTAAATGTAAGTTAATTTTATCTTTATGAGAATTACGTTGAAAACCTTTTTTCATTTAACTCTGTCTGGTAAGAATATAGCCTTAAAGTTATATTTTTAACCTTAAAGTTAATGTTACCAAACTTTAAACACACACATACACATGGTCTTCAATACACAAGGAGAGAAACTTCTGTTACGAAGACATGTCATTTCAAACACGAATTCAGATCTGTACTGTCTTAGCCTTTCGGGGAGTGTGTTGTCCAGCGGTGGCCTCTTGGGCAACTTCACTTCTAGGAATTGTAGGTTGCGATCTCTGCACAAATCTCTGTGTATTCTAGCTCGTCTGCCTTCAGACCCAAGCTGAGGATCTCAGCCAGGGGGCCCAGTTTCGGCAGGGAGCCTGCAGTCTCCAGGTGGTCCAGGATCTGTCCAGACTTCATAGCACGAGGGCGGGCGGGCCAGCCATGCAGAAGGCACGGGCCGAGGTGCCCCAGGGTGGCGGCCAGGATAGGCCACCGCGGCCCTGCCCCATGGCCCTGCCATGTCAGCTGAGCAGCGTGGAGGGAGCCGGCGCCCAATGCCCCGCACCACGTGGCGGAAAGCCGGCTCATGCGGGCTGGCATTGGGTGGAATCCACAGAGTGGTTCAGAGATAAATGTTCCAGAAACAGTGAAACAGTCTCGTGAAGAAAGGGCAGAGGCCTTTGGAGATCTCTTCACAAGCAAAAGAGAAGGCCATAGTACATAGGTAGCCAAATTGTCTTCACTTATCTGAGAGATGCGCAGGTCAGGTCCACGTGGGCGCCATTTGTTAATGTTTCGGGGGCTCCAGCTGGCCAGGCTAGCATCACGGCGGTAGAGAGAGACTCGAAGACACATGGCTGGGCTGAGAAGCTGCAGTTTAATCTTTATTCACAAACGGGCAAATCACCACACCATGTGCTTCCCTATCATTCTCTCTCCGCCGCTGCTGCTGGGACTCTCAACATCCTTAGCAGAGGGGGCGGGGAGAAAGCGGGTGCGAAACTAGCAAGGGCCAAACCATTTCTCTCAGAGGTAGGGAGAAGATGACCAAACCAACACGAAGAATGCCAACAATACCTCAGCACACATAATGCAAACTTGCATGAAGAAAAAGATAACCTCCATGTTTCGCAACTTTGTTTTCTCTAGTCCGATCTACACTAAAAGTTACTGATGTTGATACATATATATATATTCTTCCAACATTTATTTATTTGTTTGTTTGTTTGTTTGTTTATTTATTCTTACAGAGAGGCAAAGGAAAAGAGTAAAGGAAACCAGTGTTCCCCAGAGCTTCCTTCAGTGAGGTGGGAGCAGCATTCAAAGTTCGGTCATGCAAATGGGAAAACAGTGCCCTATCCAGGTGAGTTATTCCGCCAGCACTGTTCCCCTGTATTTCTCAAAAGGTGCATTTACATAGTACAGCCCTTTTTCAGGTATAATTATATGTGAAAAAAAATTCCCTGTTTTAGAACCAAGACTGTACTGCTTTCCAGATTTAATTATTAATGAGAGAGAAGGGCCATCACTCTGGTCTATGTGTTATCAAGGATCAAATTTGGTACTTCATGCTTGAAAATCCAAGGATTTATCCACTTCACTACCTCCCTGGTCACCAAGATTTAAGTCTTTAAGTAATAAGCGAAAAGCAAGAAACATGGAAAGTTAAGTTAGTACACATAAACTAATTACAAAGTGAGTTTAGAAAGGACTTACCCGGGTGACATCTAAAGTTCTGACATATGTTGTCCCATATGTACTTGGATGCATGAATACACAAGCACTTTGATAAAAGTGAATGAGCAGTGCCCACCTGTTTGTTGCTGTTCTGTCATTTATTATGTTAGCTCTTCACAGATCAAAGTGATAACTTTCCCAGTTCCACTAACAAATAATAATACATTTAGATATTACATAAAAGTTTGACACACTTTTAAATGTCCTCCCAATTATAGCAGCACCTCAGGGGTCCTGAATTTCTTTCTGATGCTGAATAATTCATGTTGGCATAGAGTGATAGGAGTAACATTCTACACCTGAGGTCAGTGCACCTGGACTGAATATGCTTTGTATTGGGGAGACTTTGTGGAAGGGATTTTAATTGGTTTGTGAAAGACAATATTCTACAGAAGGACAGAAAAGGAATAAACATACTAAAGTAATAGACTTCATGCTACAGTTTAATCAGAACACCTCACTTCAGCTTGCATAAATCTTACTGTCTGTCTGCAAACACATCAACTCTATGAAATCGGTTTGCAGGCTGTAGAAATTCATGATTTATCTATATGTATTTTAAGGATTTTTTTCTTATATATCTATATATGCATAGGTGTATAGTCTAAAAACAAATAGCCCCAAACTAGGAAGATAGCATAATGGTCATGTAAAAAGGCTTTCACACCCAAAGCACCAAAGATCCTAGGTTCAATTTGTTCCACCACAGGCAGAGCTGAGAAGTGTTCTAATACTAAAAAAAAAAAAAAAAAAAAAAAAGGAATAGTAAAGAAATAAGCATCTACAATGTTTGATTGCATTTGATTTTGCTCAGAGATAACGCTCTTTCTTTTGCCTTTGTCAGTATTGTTGCCATCTCTTTGGTGGTTTATGCACACGTTATTATTAATTTTTCATCCTTGGCTATGATTGACAAAGCACAAAACCATGCTCAAAAAGGATCGAGGGAGGAGTATAATAATCTATTGAGAAGTGGAGAATTGGTTTCATTAAATACATTCTTCTTCATGTCAGAAACCCTTATTCTGTCTTTTGAAATCCATGATACTGCAGAGATCATAAAAATATAAGAGCAAATTAAAGCAGTCAATGGGGAAATGTTTACAAAAATGTTATTAATGAAACAATTCATCTGTGCAAATGTGAACAAGTCCTAACAGCCTTGCATATGGAAGAAAGATTTGTAGTATGGAATTGAGATTAACAATCAAAAGAGCAAAAGAGTCAAAATTCTAAGCACTAAAATCTTAGTTCATAAATCTGAAGGGAAAAATGATAAAAAAAATAATAAAGGAGTGAGAAGAAGACAGAGAAATGCAAAACAATTTCTAAGCAAAAGAGTCAAAATTCTAGCACTAAAATCTTAGTTCATAAATCTGAAGGGAAAATGATAAAAAAATAAAGGAGTTAGAAGAATTCATAGAGAAATGCAAAACAATTTGTATTTCCTGAATATTTGTGAAAATATTGCAAGGAACAAGCTATAAAAATCCAGTTCACATTTCAAGATGAATATTAGTTTAGAGGTATCAGCACTATGTTTTCAGGCAATAGAAAATAAACTCTGGGATCTGATGGTAACACATCTGGTTTGAGTGTTCACATTACCATGTACAAGGATTCCAGTTCAAGTCCTCTGTCCCCACCAGCAGAGGGAAAGCTTCACTATTAGAATATGAAGCAAGGCTGTCTTTCTTTCTCTCTCTCGCTCTATTTCCCATTTTCCTCTTAATTTCTCAATTTCTTATCAAGTAAATAAATATTTTAAAAAGGAAAATAAATTTAAATTTCTGTGCAACAATGTATTATAATCTTGCTTAAGATAGAAGAGTTATAACAACTTGCCTTAATTAAACACATTTAAAAATACAAGGTGCCTTTAAAATGGATTAGAAAGGACCTCAAATATATGCCATTAAATCAAAACTATTCTTAATAAAATAAAACCCACCTTACGGGGTTTATTAAATAGTATAACTTTCCAAGGTGTATATGTGTGTGTGTGTGTGTGTGTGTGTCTGACACTCATTTAAACTATATAATTCCCAGAATATGCTTTAGACCTAGACCAACTTTAGTACCTTCAACATTCTTATTTTCCTGTTCAGTTTTATAAGAATTCCAAAAGATCTTTCCTCTCAGAGAAACTTGTTGAAATAATTACCTACAGGGGACCACAAATCCCATGGGATTAGTTATGGATACAGAGCTTGCAAGTTTCTAGGTCATTGAATGGAATCTAAAATCAAACTCACAGAGACTAAAGGGCATTATTGGAAAAGCTGTTAAATGGCCTTGATCATATGGTCTCAGTGAGAGACAGGTGTCCTCAGTTGCTGACCATCTGGGTTAAGAATCGAGAACATAAAAGTCCATGATTGCCCCTAAAGATGATCTTCAGAGATTTGGTTTATTTGTTGTATGCAAAGTACTGAAGACAGACAAGCCAATTTACAATGAATTAATATAATCCTTTCTTCCCCATCACACTCACACATACACACACACACACACACACACACACACACACACACACACACTCATATAATCTTGATAATAAATTTATTGTGAAGGTGATTTGGGAAAATGGAGTTTTGCTCCTTTTCCTTGAAGAGGAAAAACTAACTTTTCCCCAGATGCATCAAGATTTGGATTAATCTAAAAGGGTGATACATCAAAAACATAAGGGAAAAGAAAAAAAAGCGTGTGTACTAATTATGCAGCTTTGAGATTAGAAAGACAAGCACAAAACTTGTAAGATAACTTGCAAGTGTCCAGTTTCATAAGATGACTTTGGTTTGGGAAATGTTGAGCCATTGTCAAAATATTCTGTTAAAGTTTTGCTGAGTAGAAAAGAAAGTTAGGCAATGCAAGATTTCAAAAAATGCCCAGAAAAGTATCCCAAGTGCAAACTATAGGAGTCAATATATTCGAATTATATATATTTTTTTGTTAAATGTGAGAATTGTTTTTATAACCAGAAGTGAAACTGAGTGTCCTGTTCCATCAAGTCAGAAGACTACTAACATTTCAGGTTAATTCAGAATGTGGGACAGGAGCTAGGACTCTACCCCTACCCACACGCACCAAGAGAAAAAGTCATTCCGATACACAGTCCCTGTTACTTATTTTGGCCACAAGCAGTATGGAGACTTGAGTCTGGTATTCAAATCATCTTTCCACGCAGCATACTAATTTTAGCTAAGCTCCTCTGAAAAAAAAAAAAGTGCTTTAAAAAACATTACAGCTGCTATACAAAGACTTAAGAGCAAGCTGGGGAAAGAGCCTCTGGTTGATGAAATGCAAATGAGGCTTGGCTCAGACAGCTGGCTGCTTTGGGATGACATGGGTGATAAATGGTTCTTAAAACATGAGCAGGCATCAGGCCCCTGATTCAGTGTCAGGCTGGCAAAAACAGCAGTGTTACTAGATGCTTCCTTTAATTAATGCAACACCGCTGCATTAGTTCAGACACCGCCGATAAATGGGAAAGAAGTGCTATCGGAGGTAGTATCAGGAATCTTTCAAGCTTGAAGCTGGGATTCTTGGCCAAAAGCAGCAGTATAGTGAGAGGTTTAATTGTATTTGTAATGTACCAGTGCACCACGACAAAAATGGGGAGATAGTGTAGTCAAGCACTAGAAAGCTGGTGATAAATGAGAGAGAATGAGTGATTACACAGTCAGGAGGACTGAAAACAGACAAAGGACAAGCAAATGAAAGGTAGACATTTAGCCACCAGTGTAATTTGAACAATAAGAACTCAGAGGAACTTTAAAGGGGATAGAAGTATGCTAATGGTACATATCTCTTCAGGATTCTTCAACCCCAAATGATGCACGTAATAAGTAAACAACTAATTCAGTGCCGCTAACAGCATGTACCTTATAGTAATGTATGTACTCCAACCTGTTTATATATGAATAAGTTTGTATGTGTGTACATTCTATCATCTATCTATCTCTATCTCTCTATCATCTATCTAGCGTCTATCTGAGACAATGTTCAAGATATGCTTTTCAAATGATTTGACACACAATTTTTGAAATTGGGCCTATGTTCTAAAAGGATTCCCTTGCTTTTGGTTCAGATTTCCAACTAGGAATCAAATGAAATCTTTCACATGATACCCACAACATAAACATGCAAAAATAAGTTTCATTTCAAAATAAGTTCCATTTAAGGATTAAGCCAGTAATTTTTTATTGTATTTTATTTTTTGCAGAGTGCAAATGAGTGAATTGGTCTCTCAGAATGTATCCAAAAGAAAATTCCCAGAAATAACACCATTTTTCCCACTTTATGACTACAATCACCAGCAACACCATTGTAACCATAATTTTCATTCTTTATTTCTGTGTAATTGGGTTTTTAAATCACTGGCATATATATGTGATATATATATGTATATATATATATACATATATATATACATATATATATATATATATATATATATATTTCCCTTAGTCTAATGTCCTCCAGATTCATTCATTCATGTTGCTGTAAGTGGTAAAATTCCTTTGTTTCAAAAACAGAGCTATATAAATCACCTATTTTCTTGATCCACTCACTGTCTATCGATAGACATTTGGGTTGCTTCGATGCCTTGGTTATTGTGAATAATGCTACAGAAGGCATGTGGGTACAGATATCTTTTTCAGATAGTGATTTGATAACTTCTTGGCTTTATTCACAATAATCCTAGGAATGTTGGACTGAAGCATGCGTTTGAAGTCTACCTTCAAATACATATTTTTAATTTCTCCAGGAACTTTCCTTTTTATTTATTTATTTTATTTATTTTCCCTTTTGTTGCCTTTGTTGTTTTTATTGTTGTTGTAGTTATTATTACTGTCTTTGTTAGATAGGACAGAGAGAAGTGGAGAGTGGAGGGGAAGACAGAGAAGGGGAGAGAAAGATAGACACCTGCAGACCTGCTTCACTGCCTGTGAAGTGACTCCCCTGTAGATGGGGAGCTAGGAGCTCAAACTAGGATCCTTATGCAGGTCCCTGCGCTTTGTGCCATGTGCACTTAACCTGCTGCACTACCACCCTACTTCCTCTCCAGGAACTTTCACACTGCTTTCAGTAATGATTACACCAATTTATATTTTTACTAACACTGCAGAAATGCTTCCTTTTGTTACAATCTTGCCAGTATTCATTAGCTCTTGCCTTTTAAGTAATAGATACCCTAACAGGTATGAGGTGGTATTTCATTTTGATTTCAATTTGCATTTTTCTAATTATTAGGGTTTTGAGTACATTTTCACATACATGTTGACTGTTCATATGTATTACTTGGAAAACATCTTTTTTTTTAAAGAATTTTTAACCAGTTTTACTTGTGTTCTATTCAACTGCAACAATTACTCCTGTATTATTTTATATTAATTTCTTAATGGCTGTGTAGTTTACAAAGACTTTCCTCATTCCACAGGCAGCCTATTCCATGTAGTGATGATTTCATATGTTGTGAGGAACTATGAACTAGTTTTACTTGTTTAGGTTTTAATTTAGTTACCGAAGTTAATGCCAAGAACATCAACCATTTTGTTTTCTTCTAAGACTTTGGAATTTGTGTTATGTTTAAGCATGTAATTTGGGGTTGATTTTGTGATAGGAGTCCAGCTACCCTCTTTTGCATGTATCGATCAAGTTTTTTCTAATACCATTTGTTGAATTCCCATGCCTTATTCTATGTTCTTGGTTCTGAGTCCTGAATTGATAGACAACGTAACTTCTTTTGATTGGACAGATTAGACTGTTAATATTTAAGGTGTCGCCATGTTTCTAATTATTTTCTGCATGCCTTATCACTCCTAGGGTCCTTCTCTACCTTCTCACCTTTCCACTTCTTTCCCATCCTCATCCTCTTCCTCTTTCTCCTTCTTCTAAATTTCTTCCTTTTCTGACATAATGATTTTCTTTTTTTTCTTTTCTTTTATTTATTTAAGAAAGGATTAATTAACAAAACCATAGGGTAGGAGGGGTACAATTCCACACAATTCCCACCACCCAATCTCCATATCCCACCCCCTCCCCTGATAGCTTTCCCGTTCTCTATCCCTCTGGGAGCATGGACCCAGGGTCATTGAGGGTTGCGGAAGGTAGAAGGTCTGGCTTCTGTAATTGCTTCCCCGCTGAATGGTCCATACTCCCAGTCTGCCTCTCTCTTTCCCTAGTAGGGTGGGTCTCTGGGGAAGCGTAGCTCCAGGACACATTGGTGGGGTCTTCAATCCAGGGAAGCCTGGCCAGCATCCTGATGGCATCTGGAACCTGGTGACTGAAAAGAGAGTTAACATACGAAGCCAAACAAATTGTTGAGCAGACATAATGATTTTCTATGGAAGTGTGCACAGATATATTTATCTTTTTACAATGCCCCTATGTTTTGTTTTTGTTACAGTCTACATTTTTAAAATGCACACACATTGAAAAATTATTATATTTATAATTTTCATGTTATTTTTATATTTTAAACCTTACATTAGTATTACAAATCAATTATCCATCATCATTACAATATTACAGTGCTCTAAGATTAACTGTATATTTACTTTTCCATGTCAGTTTTATACTCTCATATATTTTCATGCTAATAATCACCTATTCATGTCAGAGTTGAGTAGAATTCCCATAAACTCAGCTAATGTCTCCGAACTGGTAACTGGGGGGGGAGGAAACCACCACACGGATACTCACATTTCATTTGTGTCTAGGAACCCATACCAAACAATTTTGATACACACATTTGATGCCTAACATCACCTTTGTGAGTTATTCTGGTTTAGGATTCTGTTGTTGCTCAATTTTTGTATGTGTGATAGAGCTTCTTTTTTGCCTTTAGTGATTCCTGGTGTACCCATAACAAATCCATTCCTTAAAGGGGGAGAATCATAGCATCTAAATTCTGACTGATTAGAAACCAAATCTATCTATAGAAAATAGCTGAGAAAATATATGTTTAAACTCAGAGACGGTATTTTATAATAGCTTTCAAAGCTAGATGTTCCAGGGGACTATCCCGTAATTGTTGGAAGTGAGAAGTTCCTCTCTGACTATAAGACGCTGTGGCAGGGTCAGGTCTATGAGTGTAACTTAGTGTTTCCTACTTATTTTAATGTAGCTATTTTTCAGGTGCATCCAATTTATTTTTATTTAATTATTTTTTATTTTTTATTGCACTAGGATTATCATTGGGGCTCAGTGTCAGGACTATGAATCCACTGTTCCTGGAAGCCATTTTTTCTTTTCTACTTTTTTTAATTGGATAAGACAGAGAGTAGTTGAGAAGGGAGAGCAGAGAGAAAGAGGGAGAGAAAGACAGATACTTGAAGATCTGCTTCACAGGCAGGGAGTGGGGGGCTCAAACCCCAGTCCCTGAGCTTGGTAATATGTGAACTTAACAAGGTACTAGACGTCTCCTCTGCCCCCCTCCCCGCCCTAATACACCCAGTTTATAGAAGTCACTTGATGGTGGATTTCATTCAGAATAAATAGTTCCTAATTAAATATATGGAAGACAGAAGTTCTGGATCTGCATGAGTTACCAGTTTGGTACCTCCCACTCTGCTCTTAACATTAGTGCTCAACTTTCTCTATGTGAAGATACTTCAAGACATTCATATGTTTCTCCTATGCACTCATATAATTAATTTCACAATCTGCTAATTTCGAGAAAAAAATGCTCACTTTTGAATAGATTGCCTACTGCAGTACAGAAAACTGCCCTATGACTCAAAGTAGCAAACGATTGTTCTTTTAGCTCCTAATTGTAGGGCTGAACTTCACTGATGGCAGACAGATGACCAGGGACTCATGGCTGAGCTGTACACAGTATCTCTTTATTCATGTGGAACACAGCACAATCTAAGCCATTTAAAACTAAAACTCACAATCCTGTCCCTATATATACTTGCCAAGTAGGGTGTAAGCAGGATGTGATGTAGAGAGGGTGGAACAAAAAGAGTTTGGTGAAAATCAGGGTATAACAAGGAGAGGGGGCAGAGCAGGAGAGAATTCTACCACTGCACCACCAATGCCCTGGAGGGAGGGTGGTGCTTAGTTAACAGTGGTTTATGTAAATAGACCGCAGCTTTAAGTGGGATCAAACCAATGCCATGCAAGCATGCCAGTGCTTAGTTAACAGTGGTTATGTAAATAGAATACAGTGTTAAGCAGGGGGGGATTAAACCAAATGAAACAGGAGGGGGTTTTAGAAGCAGAATTAGAAGCATACCAACACCTAATTCCCCAGATACAATCAGTATAGCCTGAATTTAGCTGGGCTTGACTGCACTGTATTATCTGCAATTTTCTGACACAGAAGACTTCTGTTCTTCATGAGCAGCTAGACTAGGCAGGTTCAGTTCCACATTATCTTAGATTGTCTTCCTGGAATCTGCTGGGCTAGCTTCACAGGAGAGAGAGACCAGGAGCTTGTGGCAGAGGGGGAACACAATCTTTATTCATGAGGACATTCCAGAGTTGGGTAGGAGCACAGCAGGTTTAGGCCATGTGGAGCTAGCAAAATGGCTGCCTCCTGCTATGCATGCCAGCACTTCTCCAGGTCTTCTCCAGGTCAGGACGTGGAAGAGAAAGAGAGCAAAACCAGGAACAACAACAGGCTTTATAGGGTAAAAACGGAAGTGGCAAGTTGGGAAGGAATTCGCTAGAGAAGAGGGTGGAGAAAAGAAAAAGGCATTATGGGAACTTCCTTAGTTGTGGTTACTATAGTTTTAGCTGGTGGGAATGGGCGATAATTATCCTGAGGGGATAATGTGGTGGCAGAGGAGTCATTTTAAAAACAAGGCAGAAGATTGATAATTAAATAATAATACTTGCATAGAAATAAGGTGGTTTGTGGGTCCTGCCTAACTCAACCACATCTGCACAATTTCCCAACAGGAATCAGAAATTGACTGAGATATGTTCTCATGACAATGATAGAGGCACAAATGATGAAATGGTTTTCCTGAGAACACAATTCAAGACTTACTTGCATTGTATCCCTTGAAATTTCTATGATTAAAGTGAGTAGCAAGAGAAAAATTAGTAGGACACTACAAAGGAAGATAATGCAGGGAGAATTCTTCAATCCCCAAGACTGGGAATTTGGCCAAACTGGTTAGAAGTAATAGTCTACTCAAATTTCCAACTATGTGATCTTGAGTTTAGTTCTTACAGCTATAAAGAAGGGACAGTAAATGTGTATTAGCCAAAATTTAGAAGCAACACACATGTCCAATAACAGATGAGTGGCTAAGAAAGTTGAGGTATAGGTACACAGTGGAATGCTACTCAGCTGTAAAAAAAAAAAAAAAATGATGAACTCATCTCATCTGCCTCATCTTGGTGGAACTTGAAGGCATCATGTTAAAAAATAAGGTAATCCAAAGTAAGACAAACGCCAAATGATCTCACGTAGAGGTGCAACTTAATAAATAAGGACAGAGAGGGAAAACACAAAGTAAAACTTGGACTAAGTGAAATGTATTGCACTAAAGCAAAGGGCTCTGGGGAAGGGAGAGTCGGAAATGAAGAGAACACTGGGCCCTGTTGCATTGTGATGGGAAAAAATAATCCAAATTATGAGTGAGAGTGTGCTGCAGAGAACTTCTATGGGGAAATGAGAAATTGAACCCATGTGTCAAGAACTACACTGTAAACCCTTAACCCCTCCCATTAAAAATGATTTAAAAAATGGACAGTAATGCTTACCATATGACATTATTTATGTAATTAAGAAGATTATATGCGATAACATGAAATGCTAAGAAAAAAGTTTATCAGTAATCTGCAAATAGAACTTTCTTATATAACTTTAAAACTTATTTCAAGGAGTTGAAATAACTGAAGAAATCAAGGATCTCCCCCCCTCTTTTTCTTGTCCTTTAAGTGGCTCCTGAGGGAAGATGGATTGAAGTGGGGTGAGTTATAATTCTTTTTTCTACAATGTTCATGGCATGCACTAATGAAAATGTTCACCTTTATGTTCCTCTTGATTATAACCAAGGAATTTTTGATGCTACGGAGACATAAATTTTTGTTTCTTGATCGGAAAAGGGCAGATTGGTTATAAAGTCTAATTGCTGAAAGATGAAATTGGAGAACTGGAGGTTATTCTGAAGTTATAACTCTTTCCCATATCCTGACAAGTATCTAAAATTTCATTTTTCTTTAATTTTGAGGTTAGGTTTTACTTTCTAAGGTTATATCATACATTAACATAATCAAAATCAACTATCTACATATATAGTGAACTCTGATAAAAACTCATTCTTGCAATAACGTATAAGTATATTATATGTATGATTTACATTCTCTGAAGGACACCTTTTAAGGTCTTCATCAATAAAGGGGCAAATGGAAAAATAACCCAAAGTTATTTCAATTTTTCCACTATTTAAAGTATTTGTATTAGTTAACAGAAGATAGTAGAGAGTAGGTAGAGATTCAGAGGACTTGTGCCTGATTTATTTTTCTTGTTCAAAATTTGAGCTGGAATATTCATGTCATGCCATGGAGAGAGCATGGATATTAGAGTCTAGATTAAGTCAATTAAACAAAGAAGAAAATTTTAAATCTGCATTACATTAGTTACAGTTGTCACAGTACACATGTTCTCTGTTATTAGACATTTTTAAAACTTTTAATTCTCTAAGTATAAATGAGTTTATCTAATATGTATGAGTGATTTTTTTCTTCATTGAAGCCATGTATGAATTATAATATTTTTGTTGAATACTCACCTTGCTAAGGCAGATAAGTTATAAGTATGTTGCTTCTCTGTTCTCTTTTCTCACAGGCTTATTTTGAGGACTAAATAACAGCAATCACACTGCATATGTGAGATCTGAAATGCTTTATCCTATGCACAATAAGCTTTTGTGTTAGGATATTTGTGGTGTAATGGTAAAACTATAGTCTCTGGAGTTACATAAATGTCATTACTTCTTCATGTCTGAAATGGAGACAAAATATATTTAGATTTGAAAACATATTTGTAAACATCTAATAATTTTTGAGCTCCTGAAATGTAATCTATCTCTATAAGTAACAGCTATTACTATTAATAGATCAAAATGGGTAGAGATCTGATCCAAATGACAAACAATTACAGACAACTTGTAAGTACATGCACTACTCCAAATTAGACTAGGTCACATGAAATATCTAAAAGTGTTCACTGAGAGTCACAACCATAGTTAGTCAGCAAGAAAAACTTGGGTATGCATAAGCTTCTCAAAAGAAAAATGGTTGGCAACAGTGAGAGGGCTCAAGGAAATTTCTTCTTTTACAAACAAGGGAGCTGAAGCACAAAGCAGATAAATAAGACAAGATAATCAGAGTAACTGTATATATACATAAGCCAAGGGTTGAGGAAAAAGAAATGTGGATTCATCTATGTGATGGTATATTTTTGCAGTTATGTATAAATTTATCACGTGTCATATAAATACATTTACTAAATGACAATGGCATCTATAGTTTCCTATAACTGTATACATGTGTGTTATGGACACAGTACATGCATAAACACATGCTCTATATTCTTTTTAAAATGAACTCTTCACTTCTTTACAGTATTATACATTTTATCA
The DNA here is from genome assembly GCF_950295315.1 of Erinaceus europaeus. Lineage (NCBI taxonomy): Eukaryota > Metazoa > Chordata > Mammalia > Eulipotyphla > Erinaceidae > Erinaceus > Erinaceus europaeus. The sequence continues at coordinate 93,804,791 of NC_080175.1, forward strand.
GTATAGTTTCAAACACACACATATACACACACACATGAACCTCGCCAAAGTTACAGTACCACTCATGTACTATATATTTAAGCCTTTACCTCATTTTCAAAGCCCTTTACATGTCAAAATCTATTATTACCACCCTTCATTACCTATTCTCAGCAAGAGGCTGACTACCTGCTGTTATTTGCATTAATCCAGATTTTTACTCTTGCTATCAACCTCCAATAAATCCATTACTCTTCTTCCTTGTTCAGTTTGAACTATCTTTTTAAGCCTCAACTAAAAGCTGAGTCCTTCCAAGAAATTTTCTCTGAATTCTCCATCAGACTCTAATCTCCCTTTTCTCTGATCTTCTATCGAGTTTAAGCCGTGATGCTCCATTTAGCTCACACTCCATCTCTAATCTTGTCATATTATGTTAATCCATCATTCCCTTAGGCTTATAAACCCCTGTGAGCACAGACTATGATGAAGAGCTAGGACTGGCCCTCCCAGCTTCCATTTTACCTGTTTTGATGTTGGAGAAATATAGAAAACTAAAATCATTTATAGATTTTTCTTGTCAGTAAAACTCCACAGGAGAATCAGGTTTGTCTAATTAAATATACCTTGAGAGGAACTAGAGGATAGAGGTAAGACAGAAGCTAATTTTTTTATTGTATCTCTTTAATTATGAGTGATGATGAGACATGTTGTTGCCTTTTCCTGTTTTGTGCAGACGTTTTGGTGTCCTTTTTCCACCTTACCAGATCTACGTGATCAGTAATGGCAACAGTCACGGTTGTGGGTTTTTTTGTTGTTTTTTTTTAATCTCACCTCATCTACCTTATTCTTATTTGTCTGGTTCAGGAGTGTATGGTTGAATTCTAGCACAAGGTATTGTCTCCACTTCACTGCCACTCAAAGGCCTTACCTTGGCCATAAAGTTATCTGATGTGTTTCTAAGAGTCTGTGTTCCTTCATTAAAAACTCACGTATTGACTTTAGCTTTCAGTATTGAGTTCTGACCAGTATAGAGAGCAGATCATCTGTAGGATGTCCCTAAACACTTGAACATTATTATTTGTTGCTATGTAATAAGTTCCTCCCCAAACTTGGTAGCTGAAAACAGGAAGTAACTATGACAGCACATTTTTGAGAATCAAGGACCAAGTTGTGACTAAATTGGGTCATTTTGACCCAGTATCTCTGAGAAGGTTGTAGTCTGGTTCATGTTAGAGTGTGCAGAAAGTATGACTGAAAATAAAGGTCTGGTGTGTACTTTTGACTACTTATCATAGTCCTCAGTTTCTTTATGGTGCTTGACTAGATGCCTCACTTCCTTAGCTCATGAGTCTGTTTTGCCACTTATGATATGACTTGCCCAAAGAAAGTGATATTAAGGAGAGAATGAGAGAAAGATAATCAAAATGGAGTACACAGTGTCTTTAAAATCTATGTTAGATGTGTTAAAGTGAAATGTCTGTCGGGAAATGTGGTAGAGTCTGGCAGGGCTTGACCTGAGGAGTGCATCTGTCCTGTCAGTCTCTCTCTCTCTCTCTCTCTCTCTCTCTACCAAGAGATTGAGCAAGGAGGGACAGGAGTAACCCCAAAGGTTTTCCCAGTCTTATCAGGCTCCCTGTATCACAAAATATACTGCATTCCTGATACTATGGCTTGCTCCCTTATTATCTACATAATCATTGTTCTGCCTGAAAGATCCCCACCCATTCCATTCCTTTGATCTATCTTCTTTCTACCCTCAATACTCTCCCTGCCCGCAGGGTATTATTATTTATCCTACCAGTTAAAACCTTCACAACAGTTGCTAAGAAAGTTACATTTCCCAGCCCCCTTTTGCCTTTCTCTGCCCCTTTCCAAACCATGTCAAGCCATTTCCGTTTCTGACTTGCCACTTCCAGGTCCAACCTTTAAAAGCCTTGGCTTTCTAATCAATAAAGAATTGAATTGCCTCGCTGCCACCAGCTCTGTTCATGAGTCAACTCTCTCGTGTCACTGAGTGAGTATCTGGCTACCAGGATGGCTCTGGTCACATTCTCTCACCCAGGAAGAGGCACCCCCACGCTAGCCCGGCAAATGTCATTACTGCTAAAATTTTTTAAACAGAACCTACCCCTATTCTAACATGGAAAGAAATTACTATAGGATCCTAATTCCTGGACTTCAGGGTTATTGGGTACATTATCTGTCCTTTCAATCAATAATTCACGTGTGTCTTACATGCGAAATATTCTCACCCTCTCCAAAGTAATCTTAAAACAAATCCACTGCAACTACAGCATGATATATACAGTACAGTTGTAACTAAAAATTATTGGGGCTTTGGCTCTGGTGCATATTAGGTTCAGCTGAGGGAAAGCTTGGAGTAGGTTTAAAGGAATCAGGGTTTTATTAAGTCAGTACAGAGGTATGGGACATTATTTTAGATACTATAAAATAAGCAGTTATCAACAGGGATTAAGAATATGCTAGGTCCATAAAGTCCATGAGTTGTTATCAAAAGTTCAGTCCCATGAGATAAACAATTATCAGCTGAAATATAGATTGCTCATGGCTGTAGAGAAGTCTTAGAGTTTACCAGCTAGCTGAGTCACAGGTGTTCAATTCCCAGGAGAAGTAGCTGTGGTGGGCGCCTCCAACAGCCTCAGCTGATATGTGTCTGACCGGAAGAAGAAGCAGCCAGAGAGAGCTGACTTCTGCCTGGCTGTGCTTTCATGTCTTTTCAGTCCACCCACAATGCTTCGTGCATTTGCACAGACAGGATCTACCCACAGTTCATCATGCGTTTGCACAGATCACTACACTCTGTCGCCAGGGCTGATGTCTACCAAGTGTTGCAACCAGACTTCCTCTTACATCACAACACAGTACCATTTTCTAATCATGTTCTGGTGCAGGGAAGTCTATTTCTGTGGCATTCCCTCTTACCATGGAATCCTATGAACTACAGAAGCAAATTGTTTGTCTCCTCCTGATACCATTGTCCCTTCACGTTCTAATCAGACAAGCAGAGGTGAAATGTTATAGGAACATATCTTCAAAAAATAGGGGAAACAGTAAACCCACATACTGATGCATAGCCATTCTGAAATTCATCTAGGTACTAACCATGTTCTTCTAGACACAAAATCTTTCCTCCTCAAATTCTATAACATCATGGGAATCATAAGTCATACATACTATTTTCTCTTCTCAAGAGATTTCCACACTGTGCCAGAATGTGAAGAGGAAATTAGGAATCAGTATAACAGACCAACTCTGAATAGAAAGGGGTGTAAAAAAAAAAAGTACAGCCTACAGTGGCACTTACAAGTTCAGGGAGAGATTTTTTTTTTTTTGTACCTAGAAGACAATGGTGAACAGGTGCTTAGATTGGGTCCTGATCTATGTGAGGGGTAAATTGATCCACCAGCCATAGAGGTGAGGAATTGTGACAGGGTTATAATTTCCATGTGATCAAGTAGGAACTGGAAGCTATTGAGGTTTTATTAGTAAAACAAAGATGACTTAAATTGTACTCATGGGAAAGAAGGTAAAGAAAACTCTGGTTTATACAGATTATGAATGTGAAATCCAGGTTTCCCATTATCTGGGACGAAGTCAAGTCCTTTTATAGAAATCTTTATCTTTAAAAAAAAATACAGCATTTTAGGGGCTGGTTGGTGGTGCACCTGCTTGAGGGCACACATTACAATGCACAGGGACCCCGGTTCACACTCGTGATCCCCACCTGCAGAAGGAAAGCTTTGCAAGTGGTGAAGCAGTGCTGCAGGTGTCTCTGTGTCTCTCTCCCTCTCTAGCTTCCCTTCCTTCTCAATTTGTCTCTATCCAATAAACAAAGATAATAAAAAGCAATCATTACATTATAATTACATTCATCAAATATTCATATTCCTTTTATCTGAACATACACAAAAGATGAGAAAGTGTCCTATAGAAAAATAGATACACAGAGAATAGCAAGAAATAAGGGGTTAAATCATCTGTTTTTTATTTAACAAATATTTTCATCTACTTTTCAGAATCTCAGTTGCTTTTTATAAAATGACAATGTAAGTCTTGTTATTAAGATACAAGCTAAGGTATACAAATTCAGTTCCACCCCTCTCAAGGTACCACCAGATTTTTTAAAGAGATAGAACAAAAGATGCAAAAATTTATTTAAAGCCATAAAGTCCCTAGGATTGCCACAGTAATCTTTAATTAAAAAGATAAGTGAAAACAGGACTGAAGGCATCCTACTTCCTGAACTAAACCATTACTACAGGACTACAGGAATCACGATTACCTGGTACTAGAATCAAACACACACACACACACACACACACACACACACACACACACACACACACACACACACCAGTGGAATCTAATTGAAAGCCCAGATATAAGCACACCTTTGGACAACTGATTTTTGATAAGGGGGACCAAAACATTAAATGGAGAAATGAGAATCTCTCCAACAAGCGGTGCTAGGAAATTGAAACGTAAATGAATGAAATTGGAGCACTATATGTCACTGTGCACAAAAGTCAAGCTCCATGTGGATCAAAGACATGGACTTTTTGCCAGGAAAAAAATATGCATATTGACAGATCACTTCATGATTGATGCTTCAAAAATGTCTTCAATGATTCAAATCCAACAGCAAAGAAAACAAAACAACAACAACAGCAAATCAATGAGACTACATCAAACTGAAAAGCTTCTGCACTGCAAAATATACTGTCACCCAAACAGAAAGACCCTACAGTGTGGGAGAAGATTTTTATACAACATAGCTCAGACTAATAGCCAACATACATAATTAACTCAGTAAGCTCAACACCAAAAAGAAAAAAAAAAACAAACTAATAACCCCACAGATGAGAGAATGTTGCAGAAACGTCATTGATCCAGAGAGCCAACAGGCAGGAGAAAGTGCTCAGAATTACTGATGATCAAGAAATGCAAATAAAGACAACAATGACATACCATTTTCCACTTCCCACTTGTGAGAATACTCTACATTAGGAAAGACAGTAAAAACAAATGTTGGAGAGAATATGGGGAGAAAGGGACTCTTGTACCTCTAATGGGAACATAAACTGGTACAATTCTTCTGGAAAACAGTCTGGACATTTATCAGAACATGAGAACTGTAACCACTCTATATCCTACCAATTTCACTCCTGGGGATTTATCCCAAGGAAACAAAGACACACGTCAGAAGTAACCTATGAAAACCTATGTTTATAGCAGCCCAGTTTGTAATTTCCAGGACCTGGAAGCAACCCAGATGTTCAACAACAGAAGAGTGATTTGATTTCAACAATTGCTTATGCCAGAGTGATCCTCTGGATAATCTCTCTTGTAAAGTAAATTAATAAATATTTTTAAACACACACACATACATGGATATCTCATTAGATTACACACACATACTCACCAAAGATTATTATAGTAATTATTCAAAGAGAGAGTCCACAACAAACTTGAACACTTGGGTCAAATTCTCCATGATGGCTGTTTTTGCAAGTAACAAATACTGGAAAACAGTCATCGGCAATATATTGTCTATAGCTGCTTTGCTGATTCAGTGATAGAGTTGGTTCATTGGAGCTGAGGCCATATGTCCCATTAAGCCTAAATTTTTTTTTCCTTTTATCTTATTTTGTTTAGAAGAAAGATATCATTTGAACTGACTAAAGAAGCTAGAAGACTTGCCTAAATATGAGGAAATGTGTTAAAGAATTATTTTGCACCAAGGAATCAAGTAGCATATTAAAAGCAGAGCTCTTCACAGTATAAGAATGCTAATATAAGTCTTAAACTGGTATGACAACTACAGACAAGTCTAGTTTTAGACATGTACTAAATGCCATAATTTTTTTTGGTTCTTGACAGTCTTTTCCCAGTATGATCTCATTTAATCCTCATAGCCTGTGTGTATATATATATATATTTTACTGGGAGGGGAGGTTTAATGGTGTACAGTACAGTCATTGACACATGAGTACAATTTGATTATACACCAGGACCCCAAAGGTCTCTTCTATTCTTTCCCTTTGTTCCCCATCGTCTTTTGCTTTGATGGAATACACCACGCCCAGTTTACCTTTCACTTTGTGTTCTCTTTCACTGTCCCTCTTTATTAAGACCTGCTCATAAGTAAGATCACTTGGTATTTATTCTTTTCTTTCTTGTTTTGTCTAACTTAACAAGATGTCTTTGAGTTCCATCCACGATGACACAAAAGAGACAAATTTGTCATTTCTAACAGCTGAGTAATATTCCTTTCTGTATATATACCATGTTTTTTAGCCACTCTTCTGTTGTTGAACATCTGGGTTGCTTCCAGGTCCTGGAAATTACAAACTGTGCTGCTATAAACATAGGTATTCATAGGTTACTTCTGACGTGTGTCTTTGTTTCCTTGGGATAAATCCCCAGGAGTGAAATTGGTAAATCCCCAACTACCTTGCCTTAATATATACTTATTTTACAAGGAAAATATATCCCAAATGAATATGTTTATGAGAGATAGAGAGATAGACAGCTAGATAGAGAGATAGATAGATATTCCTAGAGTCCACAATAAAGAATGACTACAATATTGCACATTAAACTTCCAGACATAAAAAGAAATAGAATACAGATAAACATAAACTTCATTGTGATTGATAACCAAAAGTATTTTCTCTCTTCTTGAGGCAATCGTAGATATTATTCAACCTAAAAATCTGTATATGGAGCTGGAAGATAGCTCGCCTGGTACTGCACACACTTCACCACAGGCTAGTACTTGGGTCTGGGTCATAATGTACCTTGTGGACTCTCCATGCAAAGGGGAAACTTTATAAACAGTGAAGTGAAACTATTCTGTATCTACTATCCTCTCTCTGTCCATCTCTCTTTTTCCCTGCTTCTCATCCTCTATCCAGAAAAAAAAAAGAAAACATAGTAGCATTTTTATGAATGCAAATATCCACCCAATAGTATTATGTAACTTGGTGATTATTCATAGTGGACTTAACTTTGTTCTATTTTTATTTTTAATTTTTTATTATCTTTATTTCTTGGATAGAGACAGACAGAAATTGGGAGGGAAGGGGGAGACAGGGAGATAGACAGAGAGACACCTGTAGCCCTGCTTCTTCACTCTTGAAGCTTTCCCCCTGCAGGTAGGGGCCAGGGGCTCGAACCCTAGTCCTTCAGCATGGTAATGAGCACTCAACCAAATGTGCCACCGCCCAGCCCCCTCTATTTTTCATTTATTTATTTATTTATTTATCGGTTGACTGATAGAGACAGAAGTGGAGAAAGAAGGGGAGACAGAGATGATGTGAGAGAGACACCTGCAGCACTGTTTCGTAGCTCTTAAGGCTTCCAGCCTGCAGCCAGGGACTAGGTGTTTAAACGCAGGTGCTTGTGCATAGTAACCTGTGAGTTCAACCAGGTGTGCCACAACCCAAACCTTTCTGTTTTTCAGTATGTGTCTAACAGAATGTTCTTCTGACTTGCATGAATATGAACGTTATCAAAGCAGATGTTCACTGACCTTGCAGTGGGAACATCTTTGCTCTTGCGGTGGTGCAAACTAGAGTTAACTGAAACTAATTTTAAAAGCGTTGTGCTTGTGTTGTCATCTTTTTTTTTTAATTGAAATCAGACAAAAAAAAAACTCAGATTGTCAAATGAAACATTAGCCTTTCTGAGCTGTGGAGTATAGGTAACTTCAAGTCACTCTCCTATGACCTACTACACAACTTTGAAACTTTTATAATATAAATATAATTTCTGTAGCTAGTGCAGGCTTTTGTATATTAAAGCCGTGGGAGGCAGAAGCTGTAGAGAGCTTTCTGACTTTAATGAATTTCTTCATTATCTGGGGATATGAATCAGGAAATACCCAGAGAATTTGCTTCCAAGTCCAAATTTTGTGGTGGTAGATGGGATTAATTTAAGACTATCCAGAAGTCAGTTCTCTTTCTGAAGCAATTATAACAATGATGAATATTATTAATAAAATAATTTCTTTCATTAAGGGTCTAAGTAGTTTATTAAGTAGGTTTATAACTTGGTATCATTTCAAGGCAGAGGCAGAGCCTCATTTTTGTTTCCTTCTACTGACAAACAAGTACTTCTAGGGTCAAACTAAAATACATTTTTAATAATGACCTTTTTCCACAGGTTAGACAAAGGGAAAGGTTAACCAGAATTTAAGTAGAAATCAGTACAGGACTTATTTGAGATTGCTTCGCATTTCCAAATACTTAAATATCTTTAGTCTTCTCATTATTGAATACCAATACACAATGGTAATATTGAAGACTTAATGCATAAATGAAGGGCATTAATTTCAGTCTTTTAGATGTGCTCTAAGGAAAAATAGCGTATTGACAAATATATCTGAAACTGACATATTATGTACTCAAATGTACATGTGTACAAATACATATGTTTAATATATATATATATATATATATATATATATATATATATATGAAGTATACCTCAATGCTTCTGAGAACTACTGCAATAAAGAGATATGTTTTTCTTAAACTCATTCTAACTAGTTTTATCCAAGCTTATTTGACGACCAGATTCGTCTGAGTAGTACCGCCTGATACCATTTTAATTATGTATTACATACTGATAAGGTTCCTAAGTATAAATACCGTCCTGTGAAACTCACAGCCTAGAGAAACAAAGGTAATATATGCCTAAAAGCCATTTATTTATTTCCTAAGAAAAACAATTCAGAAAATGTCACTGGGTGAAAGAAATTGGACACATCTGTTACACTGCATTCAATCACTTTAAGTTGGAGAAGAAAATGACCTTTTTCTTCTTTAAGAAAAGAAAACAAAGAAATTTGTGGATGATATGCCTGCCCATCTGTTTACCAATTAAGCATAATGGTAAGTCACTTTTTTACTCTGAATGTCAGCATTACTAATGCATAAACACAAATATGTCTGTTTTTAATCAACTGTCTGAGCTCTTTGTCATAATAGTGTCAGATAATCTTTTAATTAATACTATGAGAAAACTAACAAGCTTAAATTGTATGTGTAGTAATCCATTTTCTTAAATCAGATTTGAGAACATAGTTGGGTCAAAACCAGCCTCGGGGTCCGCTGGTAGTGCAGCAGGTAAAACACATGTGGCACCAAGTACAAGGACCTGAGTGATGATTGACGTCGAGCCTCCACCTCCCCACCTGCAGGGGAGAGGCTTCACAGAGGGTGAAGCAGGTCTGCAGGTGTCTATCTTTCTCTCCCCATCTCTGTCTTCCTCTCCTCTCTCGATTTCTCTCTGTCCTATCCAACAACAATAATAATAACAATAATGATAATCAACAAGGGCAACAAAGGGGAAAAAATGGCCTCCAGGAGCAGTGGATTCATAGTGCAGGTACCAAGCCCCAACAATAATGCTGGAGACAAAAACAGACTCCAGAAAAGAATGTTGTATATATGACTGTCATAATTCATATGCTAAAAATGAAAAATTATCTTTCTGTGAATTACAAAGATGAGTTCAGTTAGGGAAGACATTATAACTTCAGATTTTTTTAAATAAGTGATTTCACTCTTTCAAACAGCTAAAAAATTACACTGAAAAAGTAAGTAACCCTCCAATAAAAATAAATAAAAGAAGAAAGAATAATAATATACGACTAGAAATTGTATATATTCCCTTTCAGTAAATTTTGACATCTCAAAACAGACATTAGAGATTTAACACTATGTATCCAACTACAACCAGTAGCTCATGTCTCTTTCCCCTATCATTTGATGATTCACTACAGCAGTTAAACTAGGTACACCTTTATACTAAAAAAAAAAAAAAAAAAAAAAAAAGTTATACTGAAGAAGTCAGTAAAGATGTTTCCCTTCATTCAAAAACCATTGATGAGGACTAGGAATAAGGAATACATGTTCAACAACATATTGAGTTAGTGTCTAGTGAGAAGAAACAAAGATGAATGCCTCCCAGTTTTGTGAATTCACGTAGTAATAAAGATTCAGAAGGTCTCAACATTATGGGGAACATACAGAGAGGTCTTTGATTCTGATCCAGTTTGGACCTGAACACATGCTACACTCTCTTCTCTTATCACACTGGACTTGCTGAAATATTTGTGAGTTAACATGGGAGCACAAAAATATATTGACATTCTCAGCCTCCAACATAAGTTATACCTTTATAATTTTTTTAAATTTTATATATTTATTCCCTTTTGTTGCCCTTATTTTTATAGTTATTGTTGTCATCATTGTTGGATAGGACAGAGAGAAATGGAGAGAGGAGGGGGAAGACAGAGAGGGGGAGAGAAAGACAGTCACCTGCAGACCTGCTTCACCTCCCGTGAAGCGACTTCCCTGTAGGTGGGGAGCCGGGGGCTCGACCCAGGATCCTTACGCCGGTCCTTGCATTTTATGCCACATGCACTTAACCCACTGCACCACTGCCTGACAACCAAATTTGCTATGTTTTAAAGACAGTGACCTAAATAGGAAATGAGCTCATCTACAAGAGAGTAAAATAACCTATACTTCTTTTTTTTTTCTTCATTGGGAGATTAGTGGTTTACATATGACAGTAAAATATAGTAGTTTGTATATGTGTAACATTTCAGTTTTCTACAGAATAATTTATCCCCCACTAGGTCCTCTTCTGCCATCATGTTCCAGAACTTGAACAGCCCCACCCCCTCACACACATCCCTTAATCTTTTACTTTGTGCAATACACCGACTCCAGTCCAAGTTTTGCTTTGTGTTTTCCCTTCTGTCCTTGCTTTTCAACTTTTGTCTATGAGTGAGATGATCTCATAGTCATCCTTCTCTTTCTGACTTATATCACTTAACATGATTCCTTCAAGCTCCATCTAAGATGAGGTAAAGAAGGTAAATTCGTTATTTTTTTATAGCTGAGTAGTTTTCCATTGTGTATATATACCACAACTTGTCGGTCCCTGTTCAGGGTGCCATTATGCCGGACTAGCTTCACCGGCGGGAGAGAGAGACAACCAGGGACTCATGGCTGAGTGGTACGCAGTTTAGTCTTTATTCATGTGGAACGCAGCACAATCTAAGCTATCTCTAATCACAATCCTGTCCTTATATATCCTGAGGTGGAAGTGTTAGGTCCGAAGAGGATGTACATAGGATAGGGGGTGGGGAGAAGGAAAAAGCGTGCAAAACAGTGAGGATTAAACCAATGCCCTGGAGGCAGGGCGGTGCTTAGTTAACAGTGGTTATATAAATAGAACACAGTGTTAAGCAGGGGGGGAGTTAAACCAATGAAACAGAAGGGGTCTTAGAAGCAGAATTTAGAAGCAGACCAACAACAACTTGCTCAGCCACTCATCTGTTGTTGTGCACCTGTGTTGCTTCCAGGTTTTTGCTATTACAAATTGTGTTGCTATAAACAGAGGTGTACACAGATCTTTTGGATGGGTGTGTTTGGTTCCTGAGGATATATCCCCAGGAGAGGAATTGCAAGGTCATAGGATAGGTCCACTTCTTGCCTTCTGGATTTACAAAATAGTAGTAAGTATTTCAAGGTCTTGAGATAAAGCATATGTTTCCATTCTCCAGGCTGCCCCTTTTTCTAACATCTGCATGAACTATATGTCTGTAAAACAGAAAACCCAGAGTTCTTCACAATAATGGGTGAATATGTATATAGATAATAAAAGGATGTAAAATGCTTCATAATTTAAATATTTTGGGGCACCAAAGTAAAAGTAAGTTTTCAAATAGGTAGTGAGACGCAAGGGAAAAATATATGATATCAGAGACTTTTTTTTCATGTGAGCATGGATTTTATTAAAAGACTTTTTAAAATATAATTTTTATTTATAAAATGAAAATACTGACTAGATCATAGGATAAGAGGGGTACAATTCCACACAATTCCCACCCCTAAAACTCCATATCCTATCCCCTCCCCTGGTAGCATTTCTCTTCTTTTGGAGACATTTCTTAAGCACTGATGCTACTATAAATTAATCTGTGTGACACGCTACTCAATGAAAAGGCTAAAAAATCTTTTGAAACAAAACCTAGTGATAAAAGTTTGAGGAACATTATGTGTATCTCTGTAATATATGTGATATATTTTAATAGGGAAAAAATTGGTCCTCATAGTTCTCAAAGGAAAAATATCCACAATAATATGCCATGGATAACTTCACTCTACCAAAGACTCAGAATTGGAGCAAGTACACAGATGTTTGGTCTATGATAAGAATGAGGTGCCAGTATTAATTTGCTTGTGGTGACCTTTTAAAATAATGTCAAATCCCATAGAACCACCACCATCTGGATGTTGCTGGCTCTGAAAATTGGAGCTCCATTAGGAAAAGGAAGTAAACCAAGATTAGTTTAAACAATGACAAACTCATCTTAATTTTCAATAAGCCTTTGTTGGCTCCCTGTTTTAGGTTCACTAACCTATGTGATTCCTGCTTTTCTAGATAATGATAAGCATTGGCCTTTGCAGTAACTCTCACCACAAGCTCACTGACACAAAACACAAGGTGAATGAGGCCCTGTCCCTAATACCCCACCAATTAATTTGACAGAGGTGTTTGCCAGTAATATAGGATATACATATATGATAGGTAACTGAAGGATTGTCTACAACTTCTTCTCACAAAGCTATTTGAAGAAACAATAAGTCTTTGCTGAACCTGAAAACTCAACATGCAAGATCAAAAGAACACCTTTATCTATAATGAAAACTAATCAATAGCACAAAAGCTCTTAATAATCCTCTTCAGGCATTCAACAATAGGACTTGCTAGCCAATATGTGGCTGAGCTATAATTAGTATTCCAGTTAATCTGATTGTTCTCATTATAGTAACAGTTTTCATTAAGTACTGATCCTGTATCCAAACAATAAGAAGAAATAAATGAACTCTGTAGTCCTTAATAAAACTTTAACCTTGATTGACTAAGATTCCATTATGTCCTTGAGTATGTTTGCTGTTTCAGTAAAAACAATGTTCAAGATATCCCATAGTTTTGGAGCATTATACATATTTTTTTTTGTTTTGAGGTAGTAATCAGTTTTATTATTAACAATTCAAAATGTCTTTTTTTTTCCTTCTATGGAAAAAAAAATCAATTAATATAAGACCTAGCCTGAGGTTCAGTGCTGACCTCCATTAGAGGAAGCTTTGGTGTAGTGGTAACTCTTTCCCTCCCTCTGTCTCTAACTTTCTATTTGAGAAAAATTTTAGCTTAGAGAGGTGAAGTCCCAGAAGCAACAACCAAAAAACTATTGATTTCACATCTTTTAACATAGTTTTAATGTAGTAATTTCTCTCTCTTTTTTAAAGACTTTATTTATATATTCATGAGAAAGACAGGAAGAGAGAGAACCAGAAATCACCCTGGTACCTGTGCTGCCTGGATTGAACTTAGTACCTCATGTTTGAGAGTCCATTGCTTTATCCACTGCACCACCTCCCAGACCACAATAATTTCTCTTAAACTTCACATCATCTATATTATAAAACATTGTATGTGGTGCATCATTATTTTGTATTATTAATAATAACATTTTGAGTCTGTGTTTGTCTTGTTGAGTTAGGTCAGTTTACTGTATATCACATATTGTTCAGTTTCGGGGTGTCTCCCTCCTTCTCCGGCAGGGTGTCCTCCAGGGGAAAGGTAATGGGCTGGTTCTTTCTCGCTCACGACAGGGGAGACACGAAGTAAAAGACACCAGGGGACTCTTAGCGTGAATCTAGAAACTGAGTCCTTAGAGTCCCAGAATCCTAGAGTCCGTTTATTGGCAAAGTGGACATGAGTTAAATAGAAAAGCAATGGAGGTAATTATTGTTGCAATATGACAGAAATTACAGGTTTCTTAACAGTCAGCATGCCCCTAAGTTAGGGGGTTGGTATGACAGGAATTGATGAGATACAAGACAGTTATTTTCCATAACACAAGCAACTTAATTATCCAAAGGTATTTGAGAGAAGCATAGGGGTTAAACCCGTAGGGTGAGACAGAGAGAAGATGAATATCAAAAGGCCATATAGTTTGGCATTTCTCTTTTCTGGGGTCTGAGGTGTGTGATGAAGTGTGTGATAAGGTGTGTTCTTCTGTGATCAGAAGGTGACTTTGAATGAGTGAATCTGTGGCCATGTGGCCTGCAGTTAATGGAAGGAAGTACTGGGGTATCTGTGGGCCTGAGAGTCAAGAAGGAAAGAACCAAGTCTGAGTTTCCCCCCTTATGCTCACCTCGGTTGAGAGAGACTTACCAAGAGGTTATCTTCTCAGACCTCCATCCAAAGATGGGGGTGGTTCTCCCTAAGCTCTATCAGGCTCACACATGTTCCCAACAGTTCAGTTGCGTTTTCTGATCCATATTCCTACTCTGTGCCTTTTGTTATGTGAATTTAGGCCATTGACATTTATTGATATCAAAGGTTGAAGATATTTTAAAGCCATTCTTGTAGAAGTTTAGAGTGTTCTGATAGATGGCCTACTTATGGTGGTCTGACTGTTTATAGGAGACCTTTCAGAACTTCTTTCAGGGCAGGCTTGGTGATAGTTAATTTTTTCAATTGTTGCTTGTCCAAAAAGGTTTTTTGCCTCCATCTAGTATGAATGACAGTCTAGTAGGATACAGTTGTCTTGATTGAAAGCCTTTCTCATTGAGCACTTGATAGATATGTTGCCATTCTCTTCTGGCCTGTAGTGTTTGTGTGGAGAAGTCTGCTGCTAATCTTATGGGTTTTCCTCTGTAGGTGACTCTGTTTTTCTCTTGCAGCCTTCAGGAGCCTTTCTTTATCTTTATACATTTCCATTCTAAATAGGCTGTGTCTTGGTGTCTTTAAGTCTGGGCTAATTCTGTTTGGGACCCTCTGGGCTTCTTGAGCCTTTATGTCTTTTATGTTGTCTAGACTAGAGAAGTTTTCAGCTATTATGGCCTGAAGAATTCTTTCTTCCCCTCTCTCTCTTTCTCAATCTGGTAAGTTAATAGTGTGTATATTATTTCTTTTTAAGTAATCCCATATGTCTGTTGTTGTTTTCAGTATCTCTTAGTCTCTTTTTGAGATCTCTTACTTCTTTTTTAGTTGTTTCTAATTCATCTTCGATCTTACTAATTCTGTTTTCAGCCTCATTTATTCTATTCTCTCTCCCCTGTACTGTTTTCTGTAGTTCATCTATTTTGTTACCCTGTTCTGATACTGTTTTAGCTTGTTTAGCTAGTTGTGTTCTTAGCTCAGCTATTTCAGCTTTCAGCTCTCTAATAACCTTGAGATAATCAGTATTTTCTTCCAGGGTCTCATTTGTTGTTTCTGCATTTCTGATGACAATTCTTTCAACATCTTTACTCATTATTGTGATTATTTCCCTAACTAGTGTTTGGATGTTGGCCTCATTATTTTGTGCTTCAACCTTCTGAGGACTTTTAGCTGGATTCTTGTCCTGGTTTATTTCTCCAATATTTCTTCTTCTTCTTGGTTTAACCATTTTATATAGTATGTTATGAGGTCCCTCTCTTGGTACTTTTCAAATTACTGATCAATCTTGCCTGGATTGACTTGTGACTAAGTAAGGTAATTAAAGGGTTCACAGTTGTGGAAATTGACAATTGTTTCAATGTTATTTTAATCCCTGAGTTGGAGCACAATGGCTTAAAGCCTCTTTTGTTATTTTTCTTCCCTGTAGGCTATGGGAGCCTGAGGGCTTTTAAACTATAAGTAGGTTTTTTAGCTTAATCACTGACTCCTGACCAAGAGATAAAGCAGGGTGTTGCAGAGATAATCCAGTGGCTATGAAAAGAGACTCTCACAGCCTCACCACTTATTTACACCCTTAGTGACTAGTGTTGGATTTCTTTCTTTCTTTCTTTCTTTCTTTCTTTCTTTCTTTCTTTACCTTTTTAGGGCTCTGGGCAAGCCAGGGCCCCAAGACAGCTGCAGCACAGGACAACAATGCCAAGCTCCCACCTAGCCACTAAGACCCCTGGATTTCTAATATAATAATCTCTATTTCTAATATAAAAATCCAAGACATAGACATTTTTTTCACTATAAAAATTTCTCCTATCTTCATCCAGATAATGAAATAGCACCCAGTCTCGACCTCTACTAGTAACTTTTGCTAGAGTTATGATGAGACCTAGATGGCTTGGTCGGTGTGTTAGGTTTACGTGAACTTGTAACATCACAGCCTCACCACTAGTTGTTTGAAACTGAATCACCTTCTACTAAGTATCATCATACTTTGCTGCCAAATATATTTCATTCTGTGTAAATGGCATGAGGGGAAAGGCTTTGAGATCAACTCAAGGTGTTTAGCTAATGTGAAATTTAAATATGTATATGTATATATATATATATAATATTAGGTTTACATAAATAAATTGCAGTGAGATGCTATTTGTATTTGCTTTCAAAGAAAATTAGTAGCTCTGGGCTGGGTGGTAACACACCTGGTTAAGTGCACATGTTATAATGCACAAAGACCCAGGTTCAAGGACCCTGGTCCCCACCTGCAGGAGGAAAGCTTCACTAATGGTGAAACAGGGCTGCAGGTGTCTCTCTGCCTCTCTCCTTTTCTGAAATCCCTTTCCTCTCAATTTTTGGTTGTCTCTATCAAATAAATAGAGATTTTTTTAAAGACTACAATCTTAACTATTAAAAAATTAAACCACAAAATTTCAGACCCCACCTGAAGTTTGCCTAATTAACATTTATGTTTTAACAAGACCCCCAGGTAATAGTTATGCATATTAATATTGAAGAAGCACTGTGTGACTTGATAAATGTGGCTGTCCAAAGAATATCTAAGTCCAAAGCACACTGGCATGTTGAAAAAAAAATCCTTAGGAATAAAATAGATATTTTCTTGACCTCATTCAGAACAGAGAGGCCACACCAGGAAAAAGCAGTACAGATTTCCTTGATCTTCCTTAGAAAATAATGGATTTTTTTTTAAATCTTGAGAATGATAGAAATAAATTATTGAAGAGAAAATGGAGTTTCCAAATGTGGAAAACTAAGGGCTTGTTCAGTCTAAAAATATGAAATATGAGGCAACAGTGATCAAAGCTTATAAAATCATGAAAGACACAGAGAGCGTGTTTGCTGATATTAGTGTCAAGGAGCTGCCAGGGCCAGAGAAATATGTCTGTCCTCCACCCTGCAAAGTGTAGATTCAGTGTCTGCTTCACAGACTGCCAAGCAGATGTTTGCACTTACCAACATCAATTTCTGAGTCAGGCTTAATCGAGACCAAGTGAGAGGATTATGGAGACAGCGGAAGCCAAAACAGGACACTGGCTTTGTGTTAGAATTCTTTGTGGTGGCTTCCATCTCCAACTTCCTTTCCTCTTCACCCTTCCAAAAGGTTTGAATACCATTATTCTTGCCGCCTGCAAGTACTTTCAGATTATTTAGCTGCACATTGAACTTTTTTTTCCTTTTACTTCTCTGCTGACTGCTATGAATATCTTCTAGATGTCTCTTGTTTGTTTACGTGACCTTTGATCTTCACTTGCTCAGACAGTCCAAAATGAAAACTTCTGAAAATTTTCATGTCACCTTGGACATTAACACTCTGACTTCATTTAAAAATAGAGAGCAGGTTGCAGACTCTCCCCTTGCTTGCAAGAGTGTTGGTGGCCGAAGCTTAAGCTTCCCAATAAAGGCTCTTGCTATTGCATGTGATTCTGGTCTTCTTTGCATGAGATCGGGACTCAAACTTTTGTGCATAACATATGGGGGCTCATCCGCGATCCCCACCTCACTAAAAGAACGCCAGCTTCATTGAGCCTTCAGAACCGGTCAGATTTCAGGTATCTGTAGCGAGAGACCCTTGGAGTAGAAGGCGGACACGCTGGGTGGCTCCGGGTCCAGGGTCCTGGGAGACGTCTCAAGCCCTGCTGTAGGGGATTGGATCCCCCTCACAAATTTGGAAGGGGAGAGTGAGTCGTGCCCAGGAAGCAGCAAAAAATGGTTCTCTGTGGCGAGAGGCTGTCCTCCCATCTGTGAGCCTTCAGAACCAGTCAAACTTCAGCCTGGATGACTGCCCGCAGCTTTTGCAGATTCTTTTTGCCACAGAGGAAAGAGAAAGGATCCTCTTGGAAGCCAGAAAACTTGTACCTGGGGCATATGGGAACCCCACCTTTAAAACAGCCCTGATAGATGCAGGTTTCCTCTGATAAAACCCACCTAGGATTTTAACTCACCTGAAGGATTGCCATGGAAGAGTAGCAGTTTGTATAGTTTAGACTCCAAGGAATGAAAATGCTCTCATGCTCTGAAGACCCAGCCCACAAGGTTCTGGCTTCCACCTTGGATCCAAAATGAGCATGGGACTCTATAGAACCTACTTCTTCGCAGAGGAATGTCAGCTGCCTAGAATTCTCCCCAGAGCCTCTGACTTTTCCTCACTTACAGGTCATCCCTGAGACTGCAGCTCCTGCTGAAGTTGCCATGGGGATGAACAATGTGGGACTGGCTTGATGTCACCAAGCACTGCACTGTCAGTCCCCTTGTCCAGAGTCACGATTCCGACTCATCAGTCTGCTCCTCTTCCTCAACCTCCAGCCTCTACTCATCACAAATTTGAGGAATGTGCAATTTGTGGCCAAAGCACCAGGCAACAGTTGGAATCATAGAAAGCCAAAGCAATGGAAAATGATCAAGACTCAAAGTAAAGAATGACACACTGTGTTGAGAATCTTTCCTTTTTCTGTTTAATTGTTCGACCTATGTTAGCAATTTAAATCTCCTTTTATTGTATATTAAAATAAACTACACATACATGTTTTTAAAAAATAATAAAATAAAATAAATTAATAAAAATAGAGAGCATATATCTATATAACAGAAAAGCAGATGGGCCAGGTGGTGGCTCACCTGGTTAAGCGCATACATTACAGGGCACAAGGACTAAGGTTTAAGCCCCTGGTCCCCACCTGCAGGGGGAAAGCTTCCCAGGTAGTGAAGCAGGACTGCCGGTGTCTCTGTCTTTCTTGCTATATCCCCCTCCCATCTCAGTTTCTCTCTGTCTCTATCCAATAATAAAATAAAATGATTTAAAAAGAAAAGCAAGTGAATGGTAGGCTATAAAATTAAAAATAGGTTGAAAATTTTGTATCGACTTACTCATTCAAATCTATGGTAAAACTTAAGAGAAGGAGAAGGCGTAAATATTCTTCCTTGATATGACTCAGAACATATAGCAACATACCTTTTAATGGATAGAGAAAGAACACTGAAGTGATGGAACATGTTTCTACCCAATGTGACATTTTTTTTATTCTGAATTCTAAACTAATAGTTTTCCCTTGTTCAAATCTCTCATGACCTTTGAGGAAATCAAAATATGAATATAAGTCTCCAGCAATATGTAGTATCTCTAGTCTATTTTATTCTCAATTGTTTCAAAACACAGGATGTAACTTTCAAATTTCCATATACTCAACATTTTAACCTTTTTTTTTTAGTGATGTTTACTTATGAACCCAATTTTCAATTTTTCTCATGATGTGGGAAACAGATGGACTGATAAAACTGTGTAGGAATCTTCAATACAGTGTATTTATAAAAGAGGGCGTCTATAGAGTTAAATTTGTAGACTAGAGAGAAATTTAGTTTAAAGAACAATAGAGAATGAAATGGGAAGTGATGGGAACTAATGTCTTTTGAATAAGTACCATGTCCACATATGACAATTGTCCTTTGAAATATAACTCAACCATTAAACATTTGCTGTGACTTCAGAGTTTTTGTTAATGGCTCTAAGGCCAGAAGAAAAAATAGAAAAGACACCTGTATCCTTTTAA
Source organism: Erinaceus europaeus (assembly GCF_950295315.1). Lineage (NCBI taxonomy): Eukaryota > Metazoa > Chordata > Mammalia > Eulipotyphla > Erinaceidae > Erinaceus > Erinaceus europaeus. The sequence continues at coordinate 93,824,599 of NC_080175.1, forward strand.
ATTTAAGTGAATTTCTTTATCATCAGTGCAAATCTGGCCTAATGCTTGAGTCTGCCAGTATTAACTAATTCACTACCTCTCTACCTCTACTCATTCTAGGTGACAGAGATTGGAGGACTATGACAGAGAGAATTCTTTTGGATTTTCCTATCCTCTCAAGTTCAGGGATAACAGTTCTATGGATATTCCTGGAAATTGTAACATATATTGCTCAGATTTGGGTAAATCTGGAATCCAATCTCTGATTCACCCAGGAAAAAATACGCAGGAGAATCTACCATTCTCTTCTCAGAGCAAGCTCCCCAGGCTGAGAAAGCCAAGCTGCTTAAGGGAAGAAATGGTTAAGTCCGGAGTTTTAAGAAAATTCTGGGCTAATGGGGCCAGATGGTGGCGCACCTGGTTGAGCGCACATGTTACAGTGTGTAAGGACCCGGGTTCCAGCCCCTGGTCCCCACCTGCAGGGGGAAAGCTCCACAAGTGGTGAAGCAGGTCTGCAGGTGTCTGTCTGTCTCTCTCCCTCTCTATCACCCCCTTCCCTCTCAATTTCTGACTGTCTCTATCCAACAGATAAAGATTTAAAAAAATACTGGTCTATTCTTTTGGTATTAGGAAAATGAAATGGTTTATCTCATAAAACTATCTAGAAAATATTTAATCCTTCTGTGACTGGAACAGAAGAAACCAACACACAAGGGAACAAGATTATGGTTACTGCCTGTTACCCTGCTGAGCACAACCATTGTACTGATTAGGTTACATACGTGATATTACTAATTCAGATAATTTATAATTCTGCCTATAGTCCCACACATCCAGTATGTTGGTAAAAATTTCATTTTACGAATTTTGTCCTCTACTTCAATAAATCACATAGAAAATGGATTTTCTATAAGTTCACAGAATAATATTTCTGCCTGCTTCCTGATGATTTTCTAAAAAAAATTCTATTCAACTGATAATTATCATCCTTTATAAATGTATATTATTTATTGTTTTGAGCATTTTATTTTTAGAGTCTGAGAGTCAGAGGAATCAAGAGAAAAAAGTCACAGAACACAGTCATTCTCCAGTAGTGTGGGGCCTGACTCAAACCTGGCTGAAATGCATATGACAAAACAGTCTCAGGTGAGCTATCTTGCCAGTCCAGTAGACTTTTAGTTTTTTTTTTTAATTTTTATTTAATATATTTATTATTGGATAGACAGAGAGAAATTGAGAGGGGAGGAGGAGATAGAGGAGAGAGACAGACACCTGCAGCCCAGCTTCACTGCTCGTGAAGCTTTCCCCCTGCAGGTGGTGGGGACCAGAGGCTTGAACCTGGGTCATTGTGCACTGTAGTGCATGCATTTAATCAGGTTGGCCTCGTTTTAGTTTTTCCTAATATATTTATTAGTTAGACAAAGGAGAAGAGCGAGGGTCACAGCATCACTCTGGTACATATAATATCAGAGATCAAACTTGTAACCACATGCTTGAGAGTCCAAATCTCTATCCACTGTGTCACCTCCCAGGTAGCTATTTCTACCTGTTTCGATTCCACCGCACATACTGAATACACAGGTGATCTTATCTTAATGCAAACTCTGGTATACATACGTTTAATGTTCTACTTCTTTACAAGACAGTCACTGTGGAGGAGTATAGAAGAATGACCTGGCAACTTTAATACGGACAAGCTACTGGATATAATAGGAAAGATGTATACACAAAACTTTCTTTGTCACCGCAGGGATCTCATGCATGAGTGATTACAGTGCTCCAAATCAGCTCTTTTTCAGAAAAGAGACAGAGATAAGTTCACAAACAGGGAGAGATGAAACAGCATCAAACCTTTTATTATTATTATTATTATTATTATTAATTTTTTAAATGATTTCTATTTTATTTTTCAGAGTGCAGTTGAGAATGGAAGAACAGAGAGGGAAGCAAGACACCTGCAGCCCTGCTTCACCACTTGTGAAGCTTTCCCCCCTGCAGGTGGGCATCAGGGGCCTGAACCCAGGCCCTTGAGCATTGTAACCTGAGCATTCAACCCTATACACCACCTGTCAGTCCCTCGGATGCCAAAGCATTTACTCTTACCACAGTATCCCATGTGGTGTTCCATGGGAAGCCATTTATGACAAGAAAAACATTCTACCAGGGAAATAATTTCCCCAGTCCTATATGTAGTTGTTGTTTTTACTGAAAGGCAAACTAGCACTTGATGCTGCATGAGAGGTGTGAAGCGTTTCAGAAAATCAGGGAGAGAGAGAGAGAGACACTCAGAGAGAGAAGAATATAGTGATTTCCACCTAGAACCCAGCCTTCTTAAAGAAGACAAAAATTACTGGTGGTAGGATTAAAGACTAGCATAGTTACCAGGGGAGGGGATGAGATATGGAGTTCTGGTGGTGGGAATTGTGTGGGGTTGTACTCTGTGATCCTATGGTTTTATCAATGTTTCCTTTTTACAAATAAAATATAAAAAAAAGATATAACTACAAATGAACAAAAATATTATTGAGTATGCAATTTCACCATGAATATATTGATTTCTTTGAAGACTATATAATTGTCGTATGCTTTACATTGGTTTGTTCTAGCCCTCCCCCACCAAGAGAATTAGATCAGTCCAGTTAGTTTTTGCGGGCCAGAACCCCGACAGAGTTCCTGGGTTCCAGAGTTACAGAGGAAGAGAGAGTGCTTGTGGCGCTACAAAGAGACAGCAGAGTTCTGTTTGGTGATTAGTTTGTCTTAGTTTATGAATCGTTGTTCCTGAATAAAGAAATACAGCTTCCCTGCCCAGCCGTTGTCTCTGCGTCTCTGTTACCCGCCGTGAAGCTAGCCGGGCCAGCTAGAGCCTATGAAATAATTTTAACAACATATAATAATAGTGTGATAATGTATTATGAAAATTTGCACAAGCAGGAAAATTTCAAAAGTAAAATATTTTAAAGTTGAAATATGTTATATATGTATACTATCCTGTGACATTAAATAAAATGATGAGTAATGCCAAAAGAAGAAAAAGAAGAAGGAGAAGGAGAAGGAGAAGGAGAAGGAGAAGGAGAAGGAGAAGAAGAAGAAGAAGAAGAAGAAGAAGAAGAAGAAGAAGAAGAAGAGGAAAAGAAGAGGAAGAAGGAGGAGGAGGAGGAGGAGGAGAAGAAGTCAGGTGATATTGGGGGCTGGGTGGTCGTGCATCTGGTTGAGTGCACTTATGATGGTGTGAATGAACCAGAATACAAGCCCCCAGCCCCCACCTGCAGGGAGGAAGCTCCAGGGCAGGGAGACAGTACTGCTGGAGTCTTGTTTTTCCCTCTCTCTTTCTATTTTACCCTTCCCTCTGAATTTGTTTCTCTTTGCAAAATAAATAATAAATAAATGAAGCACATATAAAGAGAAATCTTAATATATGCATAAACCTTACTATTTGTGTACCTGAGTAGTATATGAGTATATATGACATATCTGCAGTATTAAAAATTCACAATGAAGACAACCACAGAATCACATTACTAGGGAGTCGGGAGATAGCTCAGCTGCTTAAGCACAGATGGCACAAAGTGCAAAGATCTGCATAAGGATCCTGGTTCGAAGCCCCAGCTCTCCACCTGCAGGGGAGTCGCTTCACAGGAGGTGAAGCAGGTCTGCAGGTGTCTGTCTTTCTCTCCCCCTCTCTGTCTTCCCCTCCTCTCTCCATTTCTCTCTGTCCTATCCAACAATGATGATATCACAACAACTACAACAATAAAACAAGGGCAACAAAAGGGAATAAATAAATATTTAAAATGAATAAATAAATAAAAAGAATTATATTACTAGTGGTTCTCAGGTGATGGAAGGGATAAAGAATAGAAAAAAGTCAATGTAAGAAATGCTGGAAGTGTTTTTCTTTTTTTTTTTTTTTGGTCAATTTGCATTAGTTAGTGACTTGATACAGCCTTGCAAAGTTGGCACAGATAGTGTCTGTATATCCCTTACTGTGTATCCTCTGTTTCTTTCCAGATTTATTTTTAACCTTTAGTTTTCTGATATTTGGCTATATGCCGAGATATAGCTTTTTGACATTTGTTCTACTTCTTATAATCTGAGCTTAAAACTGTGATTGGTATTTGGCATGACTTTGGAGGAAAGTTTTGAGTCATTTTGTTTAACAGATCTCTCGTCCTTTCATTTTCTAGTGTTCGCATCATGCAAATTTTACATCTTTTCTACTTGTCTTTCAATCCTAGGGCATTCAGGTTTTTTGTTTTTGTTTTCAGTTTTCCCTTTGCTTTTCAGTTTTTTTAAGTTTTTATTCATTATCCTTAAACTCTGAGTCTTCATTTGTGTTCAAGTTATGAGTAAGTTCATTAAGGTCATTCTTCCATTCTATTAGTGATATTTTAAATCTGGGTATGCTTTTGTAAAATTCCATTTCTTCTTCTCTTTTATAAATTTTTATATTTATTTATTTATTTATTGTCCCTTTTGTTGCGCTTGTTGTTTTATATTGTTGTTGTAGTTATTATTATTGTTGTTGTTGTTGTTGTTATTTATGTCTTTGTTAGATAGAACAGAGAGAAATGGAGAGAGGAGGGGAAGACAGACACCTACAGACCTGCTTCACCTCCTGTGAAGCTATTCCCCTGCAGGTGGGTTGCTGGAGGCTCGAACCCGGACCCTTGAGCCAGTCTTTGCGCTTTGCGCCGCCTGCGCTTAATCCGCTGCGCTGCCACCCAACTCCCTCCATTTCTTCTTATACATTTGTAGCTCCTTAGATACTTTTGTTTCCTCTGTAGATCCCTTAGCAAATCAATCAAATTGGTTTAGATGTCAGTCTATAGTTCCAAAATATGTCAGGTGTTATTCATTCGCATTGTGAATGGAAAGGAGACACTGCTACTAGGACCCTACCAAAATGTGTAGTTAATTTCCTTAGGACCATTTGCATTTAGCTTGGGGAGTTAGAGTGCAATAATGTTACAGAACTTATTCATATAATTGACTGACATTTGTGGCTTCTTTTGTTTTGCTTTGTCCTGGCCTTACTTGGAGTGATTGTCAAACGTTCAACTTGCCTTGTGATGAAGCACCTGCCCACTGCATGGGGTCTCTGTGTGATACAGTATCTCTTCTCATGACACAAGTCAAAGGCGAAGATCCTCTTCTTCTCTAATGATGATGTTGCCCTGCAGCAGCAATAACAGCATCCTGCCCAAATCGTCCCTGCTAAAATACAGTTATTGGATTTCCAGGAAAGCCTTCCCAACTGACCTTTCCCCCAAAACATTTTTCAAATCTTGTTCCCCAGCCTTCCATTAATTTTGTCCTTACACTCTATTCCATCTCCTTGCCGGAGAACTAGGATTGCTTTTTGGGTCGCAGTCACTAACCCTGACTGATACCATGGGTCAACACGTACGGTTTTTCTGTGAGAGGTGTGATACTCTCATATCTCTGCATTAGGGTGTTCGCTCTGACCTGTCTGTAATGTGGGTGAAAGAAAAGGTAAAACGAGAGATAGGAAGAAAAAATACATCACGGTAGTTTTGACAAGATGTAATAAATAACAGAGTTGAATAGGGAAGTAAAAGGAAATAGCCACAGTGTGATTGTGAAGATGCAATCAGTAAATGGATATGTCTGAGTGTAAGGGTGAGGGGGAAGGGTGAGAGGAGAGATGGGGTGGCTGATGACTTAAATGATAGTAACATAAACAGAGCAGGGACTGCACCAGGTGAACAATACCATGAGCCAGAATGCAGAAAAGACTTTTGTTTTAGTATCAAAAGTGAAGATTTGGGAATACATAAGCTCGTCCCTTTAGAAATGCTATATTTTAAATACCAAGAAACCTGTGTCTTAATATGCTTATTACTTAGTTTGATTTTTTTTAACCAGCAAACTGCTCAGCTCAGGTTTATGGTGGTGCGGGGATTGAACCTGGAGACTTCGGAGCCTCAGGCTCAGGTGTGAGAATCTCTTGACATAATCATTACCCTATCTTTATGTAACCCCACTCTCTCTCCTTAGTTTGATCCTTAACTTCTTATCTAGTACTAATTACTGATCCACAAATATTACAAACCCGTAGCACAGTGCCTTCACTAATAAAAATATAAAAAAAATTTGATTTCACTTATAGGACACTTACATTAATTACATCAGAAGTTGTAAATATAGATGGAAATCATCGGCTAAATTCTAAACTCAATTTTCAAGTTAACTTTCAACATCTTCCCGAAAAATATACATTATTATAAACATACTACCACCCTAGATGGTAAGTTAAAATAAATCTTATTGTACTTTAGAATCTTACAAGGCATAATGCAAAATATAACATATATGAAAATAGCAGACAAATGAAAAAGTGCAAATAATATTTCACTATTTGTAAGCCACTAATTTAGTTCTTTAAAAAAGTGTACACAGCTACTTACCTATAATAGGTTGGGAATTTGATTCATGAAAATTAATTCTCTATTTTATTTCTTTTCCTGGACTCTCCCACACACTTCACTCAATTACAAGGCAATTAATAAAAAGCATGACAATTGATAAATATTTCAATCAAAATAAATTATTTTCCAAAATAAATAAATGTCTCACATTAGTAACGTCACTACAATAGCGAGAAGTAAAAATTGAAACATTTATTCAAGCAAGATTACTATCACTGAAATGTATTTTATAAAAATGTCTGGAAATTTATTATTTTTGGTATTGACAAGGAGGTTTTTCACTCTTTATTGTTTTTTTTTTTAAGAGAGATAAATTAAGAGAGGAAAAGGAATAATAAACGGGAGAGAAATCGTGGCACTCACAGCACTACTCCCTCATCAATGAAGCTTGAACCCAGATCCTTGAGCATCTTAATGTATGTGCTCTACTTGGCACATCACCACATAGCCCCAAAGATGTCTTCTTTCTTTCTTGTTATTTGATAAGACAAAGAGAAATTGAGATGGGAAGGGAAGACAGGAAGAGAAAGAGAAAAAGTGACACCTGCAGCACTACTTCATCATTCATGAAGATTCCCCCTGCATATGTGGGCTTGGGGTTCAAACCCAACCACAGATGCATCATACAGCCGAAAGATGCCATTTTAAAAAAGCTCTCAGGTGGTCCAGGAGGTGGCGCAGTGGTTGCAGCATTGGACTCTCAAGCATGAGGTCCTGAGTTCAATCCCTGGCAGCACATGTACCAGAATGATGTCTGGTTTTTTTCTCTCTCCTATCTTTCTCATGAATACATAAATAAAATATTTTTAAAAATTTCTCAGTACTTTCAAAATTACTTTTTTTAAAAAAAATATTTATTTATTTATTCCCTTTGGTTGCCCTTGTTTTACTGTTGTAGTTATTGTTATTATTGTTACTGATGCCATTGTTGTTGGATAGGACAGAGAGACATGGAGAGAGGAAGGGAAGAGAGAGAGTGAGAGAGACAGACACCTGCAGACCTGCTTCACCACTTGTGAAGCAACTCCCCTGAAGATGGGGAGCCGGGGGCTCGAACCTGGATTCTTCTGCCCGTCCTTGTACTTTGCGCCACCTGCGCTTAACCCGCATTACCGTCGGACTCCACTCAAAATTTCAAGTTTAAGATATAAATTAGGTAGTAGATTGTAATACCTTGCACATCAATGTCATATTTAATGAGATTGACTTATTTTTTATTGGGGAATTAATGTTTTACATTTGACAGTAAATACAATAGTTTATACATGCATAACATTTCCCAGTTTTCCATATAACAATACAACCCCCACTAGGTCCTCTGTCATCCTTCTTGGATCTGTATTCTTTTACTTTGGTGCAACATGCCAATTCCAGTTCAGGTTCTACTTGTGTTTTCTCTTCTGATCTTGTTTTTCAGCTTCTGCCTGAGAGTGAGACCATCCCATAGTCACCCCTTCTGTTTCTTACGTCACTTAACATGAATTTCTCAAGGTCCCTCCAAGATTAATGAGATTTACTTATATGTATTGACTCACCCCTCAAAGTTTAGATTCTAGATTTTTTGTTTTTGTTATTGTTTTTGTTTTTCCACCAAGGTTATCACTGGGGCTTGGTGCCAGCATTATGAATCCACTGCTCCTGGAAGTAATTTTTTTCCCATTTTTGTTGCCCTTGTTGTTATTTTTGTTGTTGGATAGGACAGAGAGAAATTGAGAGAGGAGAAGGCAGAGAAGGAGTAAGGTAAACACTTGAAAACCTCCTTCACTGCCCATGAGGTGACCCCACCCACCGCAGGTGGGGAGCCCCGGGTTCGGCCAGGATCGCCAAATGCGCTTAATCCGCTGTGCTACCATCAGGCTCCCCGATAACAGTTTTAATAATGATCATTCATTATTAAAGGAAATCATTCATTATTAAGGAAACTTCTGGAATCAAGAAGCCTTTCAAAATTTCTGAATTAACTTTTTATTTTATATATAAATTATATGTAAAGTCCATTGTTAAGAATTAACTATGAAATTAAACATGATCCAAAAAAAAAGTGGGCATGGATTAAAAAACGTCATGATACATTTATCTTCTTCCTCACACACTGCTGTCGTCTTAGCTGTCTCTGAGCTATAGTAATAGAAAATACTTCTTGAAGATAACTTAGGTAAGAGGCAGCCACTCTTCATCTGTTAAAATGCTATATACTGAAGGGAGCTTTAGTTTTTGAAGTCTAAATTGATAAATTTGTCTACTACCCTCCATAAATCCATAATCACCTTTCTCTACTTTTCTTCTTACCCTTGTCCACACTGAAAAGAAAATAGAAAATTCCTGATAACCTATATCAAAAGACAGACACTAGAGAAGTAGAAATCAGGTTAGGAGTATGAGTCAAGGGGCCAAAGGAACAAGAAATCATCTTGCAAGTTGATAAAAAGGTCTAAAAGGAGGAATCAGGCAGTAGGACAGCAGTTAAGCGCACATAGCACAAAGTGCAAGGACCAGCAAAGGATCCCAATTTGAGCCCCTGGCTCCCCACCTGCAGGGGAATCGCTTTACAGGCAGTGAAGCAGGTCTGCAGGTGTCTGTCTTTCTCTCCCCCTCTCTGTCTTCTCCTCCTCTCTCCATTTCTCTCTGTCCTACCCAACAACGAAGACAGACAACAATAATAACTACAACAATAAAACAAAAAGTGCAACAAAAAGGGAATAAATAAATATTTAAGAAAAAAAAAAGATCTGAAATGATCTTGAGAGTGGAGGTGTCCACAGAGTCTCTTCTGAAAACTGAGAGATAAAGTTTCCACATTAGTGAATTAAACCCAGGGAAAAACAGAGCAGTCTACCACATTATGAAACTTAAGGGTTTGAATTGAAACATTTAGTGCTTTTATGTGGAGAAAATGAATAACTCACATTTATGCTATTATTTTCCAATAAGTGTACTCTAATAGGCTCTAATGCCGCGAGGTATTATAATTGGGGTGAGTCACAGTTTACAATGCAATATTAAACTGTCTTAGCCAAATTACACCATATAAACTACTCTAGCAAGAAATTCATGTGACAATCAAATGTTCAATTAATATATAGTGTCAATGACATACTGTCTGCCATACATGTATTGAATAAAGATGTTTATACTGTTCCTAAATTAATGCAAAGTTCTTTCCATGTAAACTAAAGAAGAAACTAAACTGGTCCTCCTAAACACAGCATGAGTACAGCACTATAGAGATACAGTGAGGGGGGCCAGGTAGTGGCACACCTGGTTAAGCACACACATTACAACGCACAAGGTCCCAAGTTCAAGCCCCTGGTCCCCACCTGCAGGGTGGGAAACTTCATAAGTGTTGAAGCAGGGCTGCAGGTGTCTCTTCATCTTTCCCTCTCCATCTTCCCTTCCCCTCACAATTTCTGTTTCTGTTCAATAACAAAGAAGTAAAAAATATTTAATAAAGGATAAAGAGATTTTGTATGAATTTAGCAAGAGTCGTCTCTTTTTAAAAATTTTATTTATTTTGTTTTTTGAGAGAGAGAGAGAAACACCAGAGCACTGCTCAGCTCTAGTTTATGGTGGTATGGAGTAATGAACCTGGGATTGATGAGTTTCAGACATGAGAATCTGTTTGCATAACCATTATGCTGTCTCTTCTGCCCGCAAGAGTCTTTTCTAAGAGCACCTTCTAGAAAATGTCATGGTCGGTTCTGCAAAGAAGTATGTACTACCTCATATTTAGCATGCATTTTTTAAAAATTTTTTACAGGTTCGGGTTCAGTGCTGCAGGTATTTCTCCTTCTCTTTTCTCCCTTCCTCACTCTTACTATATTTCTTTCTGTCTCTATCAGAAATGAAAGAAGAAAACTAGTTTACCACGAGTGAAACTGGTAAATTTAAGGTTTGTCCGTTGTTGTAGGCTGCTTCCTCACAAACTCTTAAATCACTATTTACAGTCCTGATCCCTCGCCCGGATATTGATGATAGAATTTTCTGTATCCCTAACTTCATCTTGTGTTGCCTCCAGGAGGTCTAAGTAGAGCAGAGTGTGTATGTGATTTTTAAGGCTCACTTGAACAAACATGGTATTTTCTACCTTCAAAATGGCATCCTAAGTACATTCTAAACTAGGTCTGACACTAAGGTAATCTCTTAGATGTTCACCAGGCCTATTATAAAAGAATTTTGCTTTATTGTAAGGAGATATTTTTGCTGGAGGGAAGCAGTCTGGCTACTTAGCTTCAAAGCTAACTTCCACTTCACTAGCTCTAATTCTCAGTATATTGCAGCCTTGAGCAAAATTTCTTTAGCAAGAAATAAAGACATGTAATGAAGAACAAAATCATCAAGGGCAATGGGATAACCTTTTGAGCTATCATTCACTTTGCCTTCTAAACTGAAAATATAAACCTTAGCAGGATTTTCTCAGCATTAAACATCAGTTAAGTGACCTGAAAGGAACATGATTAAGTTCACTTCTTTTTTTTTTTTTTTAATTTTTTTTTAAATATTTATTTTATTTATTTATTCCCTTTTGTTGCCCTTGTTGTTTTATTGTTGTAGTTATTATTGTAGTTGTCATTGTTGGATAGGACAGAGAGAAATGGAGAGAGGAGGGGAAGACAGAGAGGGGGAGAGAAAGATAGACACCTGCAGACCTGCTTCACCGCCTGTGAAACGACTCCCCTGCAGGTGGGGAGCCGGGGTTCGAACCGGGATCCTTATGCCGGTCCTTGTGCTTTGCGCCACCTGCGCTTAACCCGCTGCGCTACAGCCCGACTCCCCTTAAGTTCACTTCTGTAAAACATCATGACTTCTATTTCTTGTGAAATTACTTTTCAGCTTATTAGTTCAATATATAAAGTAAACAAGTTAACAACTCTTAATATGTTTCATTTGTTTACGTAAATAAAAGGGAAATGCATTTTATCTAGGATCACTGCTCCAAGTAGTCTCATTGCTGTATTGTTAGACCAATCATCATGAAAATAATTAGTGCCACTTCCCACCGTCTTTTAAGCAGAAGGAATGAAAAACTTGGGAGAATGTTTCAATAATGGGAAGATGTTAGATAATAGACACACATCAGCCTTTCAGTTCTATCAAGCACTGAACATTGTCACTGACTGATATGTGTTACCATTCCTAATTCTCTCTCTCTCTCTCTCTCTCACACACACATACACACACACAAACATACACACACACACACACACACACACACACACACACACACACAGATATTCAAGAGAGTTAAAATTTCTTTTTTTTATTTCTTTATTGGGGAATTAATGTTTTACATTCAACAGTAAATTCAGTAGTTTGTACATGCATAACATTCCCCAGTTTCCCATATAACAATACAACCCCCACTAGGTCCTCTGTCATCCTTCTTGGACCTGTATTCTCCCCACGCACCCACCCCCACCCCAGAGTCTTTTACTTTGGTGTGATACGCCAGAGTCAAACTTTCTATAAAGAGAGTAATGGCAGCAAGGTTCAACCAACATAGGAAACAGTTTCAAGTATAGTAGGTCACATGACACTGAGTTTCTCCAACTTAACTTTAATAAGTTTACATTATCAGGTCTGGTTAAACTGTCAGACTACATATATATATATATGACAAACATTATTCAGGTATACTTTTAAGAAAAAAAATGTCCTAGAGAAAAGAATTACCAGAGAATTGCAGAAATAAAATTTCCTATTTTTGGCTGCTAGATAATAAATTGCTGGAGCGTGGAAACAGGGAACATTTTGCATCAACTGGAGAATTGCGGTTATTACAATGATCTGTCAATAGAAACAAAGAAATGTTTAGGTGATGAATAGTAAGTGTGCAGCTGCACCTTTACTGCACAGTCAGGAATTTGTAATGAGGTCTAGGTGCTATTTTTCGTTTCTTTCCACTGCTTTTTTTTTTTTTTTTCCTTTTTGGTAAATAAACAGAGAAGCTTGGGAGCATCTTTAAGACTTTATTTCTAGTGAATTGCACTCTGTGCTTAAAAAGCTGCATCATAGGTATGCGTCACAAAGAAATGTTGAAGGCATTTAGCACCACAGGTCTGCTCCTGTTTGTATAACAACAACATGAAATAGTCTGTGAAAGCCTAGTCAAGGGAATTTATATCAGACATAAATGCTCATGGGTCAAAGAATCTCTCAGATATTTTGTGTATGTTCTGGCTCTTCTTTTATAGAATGAAACAAAGACAAATTTGGAAACTCACTACTCAAGTCTTAGATCTTTCCAAATGCATCATAAAATTGACATGAAGGTCAAACATTCAAATAAAAATAAACATAAAAAAACTAAATGCTGTATTGTATATCTTAAACTATATCTTTATCTCAAGTCTTTAAAATGCTGAGAAAAAATAAATACAATGTTAAAATACAATATTTTTATTTTTATTTTATTTTATTACTAATACTGTTATGTGATATCCTAATTCTCAACCTTTCTGACCTTTGTAGCTAAGGTGACTTGACCTTACAGATTAAGTGCTATGAGAATTCTAGCCCAAATCTGACTTTAGCCCAATATACCATCTGCCACTTTCACAGAAATAACAGATGGCATGTTAATTCTAAGAATTTTCTTCACTGCTCTGTTACAGGTCAGTGTCCAGAGAGGACCAGAGGTACATATTTTGCATGTCCCCTAAAGCAAAGGAGAACAGTTGTAGAAATAACCAGAGGGGTCGGGCGGTAGTGCAGAGGGTTAAGCGCATGTGGCATGAAGCGCAAGGACCGGCATAAGGATCCCAGTTCCAGCCCCTGGCTCCCCACCTGCAGGGGAGTCGCTTCACAGGCAGTGAAGCAGGTCTGTAGGTGTCTATCTTTCTCTCCCCCTCTCTGTCATCCCCTTCCTCTCTCCATGTCTGTCCTATCCAACAACAATGACATCATCAACAACAATAAAACAACAAGGGCAACAAAAGGGAATAAAGAAATAAATATTAATTTTTTTAAATGGAAGATGAATAATAAATTTTTTTTTAAATGTTAAAAAAAAAGAAGTAACCATAAAATGACTTTGGAAGCAACTTCGGAGAAGTGATACAGAAGACGATCTCTTTTTATAAGATTTTGATTTGGACTGACTGATTCCAATCAGGTTCATTTTAAATTGGATGCATTTAAGAAGTGGAACAATTCCATATTTGAGTATTTCACTAGTTTTCATTTAGGAGATGTGAAAAATGAACGTCATTCATGGGAATGTCGTGAGTAGAGTAACAATCATTCTAAGGGACCAAGCATTAGTCATTTTGTAGTATAAAATGGGCTTGCTTGGTTACGATTCTGATAAAAACATGTCTTTTGTTTTTACTGAGGCATCACATCTCTGGCTGATTTATTTTAAATATTGTTAGTTTTTTATTTGTTTATTACTGGATAGAGAGAACCAAAATTCAAGAGGGAAGCGGGAGAATAGAGAAACCTGGAGCACTAAGTTTCCACTTGCAAAGCTTTCCCCCTGAAGGTGGGTCCTGGGGGGTCAAACTGGGATCCTTGTGCATAACAGTAACATGAGCTCAAAGCCCCTGGGCTGAGTTTTTCAGATAGAAACAGAGAGAGAAATACTGAGGTGGCCTACAGCCATACCTCCCTGAACATACCCAATCTCATCTGAGATACAGAAATAAAAAGAGAAAGATGCCACATCACTAATGATACCACCACATCCTCCAGTGTTCTGGAGACCAGGCTTGACCTGGGTTACACTCATGACAGAGCAGACACACAATCCAAGGAAACAATTTTTCAGACTCCAGGAAGTCTCGTCCCTTGTCCATCGGAAAATAGTGTCTTTTTGTCTAGAAATAACCATCAGAAGTAACTTTGACTTTGTCATCTTGTTCTCGCACCAAACAAGTGGCCACTAGAAATCATAGGTTCATATTTTATTCACTGGGTCTGTCTTCCAGGTTTTCTGTTCAATTGTGTCCCACTGTCTCACTTCCAGAGGCCAGGCACATGCCTCTGAACTCCATTTGGCTGGGACTGCGGTCGCTTTGAGCAGATCTTCCTTGTGTTAATGACTTGATGAAACTCTGCTGCCAAACTGTGACACCTGCCAGGACATCTGCACGATGTCTGAATTGCTTGAACTTTGCACACTGCCTGCCTGCTTTGTGAACTTTTCCTGATTTTCTGCCTCATCGTTCATTCTGTTTGTTCCCTCTTGCCCAACCACCAACTAAAGTCCAACAGAAAAGAGACAGAAACAAAAAGTAGAAGGTTTAATTCAAGATTCAAGTACTTGAATATCTGCAAATATATTAGGTTGACAATAGGTAATTCATGCTATGGCTATCATGTGAATATTTTATGGTAATTATTAATTGAAAAGTTAGAATACAACATATTAAGTTGACTAGAAAGAAACAGTAATGACATGGGAAGTGTTTCCTCTTTGTTTCAAAACTAAGCCAAGACAGCTTGGGTTTGAGTCTTGCTACATTATAAGCAATGTGACACCTGAAAAAAAAATCAGTTCAACTTCCTGTACCTTGAATGCCTTCCTCTATGAAAACACATACAGTGAATCTGTAAATCTGTTGATAGATACATAGTATGGTACCTAAAACCATGATGTTGTTATTAGCTTTTAACATATTTTATGATCTTTATTTATTTATTGGATAGAGACAGTCAGAAATTGAGAGGCAAAGGAGAAGTAGAGAGGGGGAAGACAGAAAGCTACCTACAGACCTGCTTCACCACTCACAAAGCTTTCTCCCTGCAGCTGGGGACCAAGGGCTTGAACCTGGGTCTTTGTACATTGTAACATGTTTGCTCAACCAGATGCGCCATCACCTGGCCCCTATTATTGTTTCTCTTTAATAAAGGCCATTTCTGAGAATAGTATCACTGGAAGAAAAATCAGGTGAAGTCAGCTATGACTAGGAATCTTTCTGGAAAATATGATGTCGATTTTTTATTTTTAACATTTACACACCCTTAAGGTCAATAGCACAAAATGGTAATATGTAGGATGGCAAGGATGGATGTAATTCAGTGACATAATTTCCGAGATAATACACCTAAAGACTGTTGTCATGAGTAATAAGTATGTTGTAGTAAGTGCTAATACCATTTTTAGGTGTCATGCTTAGTTATGCCATTGTTGAAATCATTGACGACTTTGTAATTTACATGTACCCAAAATGTCTAAGAAGAAAGCACATTATAAATCAAAGGAATGATAATAATGGCCACAGACACAGTCAGAAAATAGAAGGTGACCTCCTCACCCCATCTTGGATGGAGTTTGAAGGGATCAAGTTAAGTGAGATAAGTCAGAAACCCAAGGATGAATATGGGATGATCTCATTCATAGACAGAACCTGAAAATAAGAACAGAAGGGGAAACACTAAGCAGAACTTGGATTGGAGTAGTTATATTGCACCAAAGTAAAAGATTCCGGGGTAGGGGTGAGGAGGGCTTAGGTCCTGGAACATGATGATACAGAGGACCTACTGGGGTTTGAATTGTTACGTGAAAAACTGGGAAATGTTCTACAGGTATCAACGACTGTATTTTACTGTCAACTGTAAACCATTAATCCCCCAGTAAAAAATTAAATAAAATTTTTTTAAATGATAATAGGTGACTAATAAATTATTCCAATAACTTTCAAGCTAATTTTTATACATGTGTGTCCTTACTTTGCTTTTCTTAAACATTTGATTCAACTGAACGTTTCAAATTATAGACTTTTTGTTTGCTTCATATATTATTTCTAAAAATATGAAAGCATTTTTCTGTCCAGTGGAGAAATCATTTAAATTACATTGCTTCTATCAATCTGTTTTCCTTTTTTTTTTTTTTTCTCACTCCAAGTATTGCACTGGCTGCAAGTATATAAAACGTGGCTTTCTCCTATGGCTAGGGACAATTTTCTAGGCCCTGGTTAGCAAGTCTCCAGCACAAACGAGGAGCTTTTTCATCATCACCTTAAATGTTGTTTACACAATTTCACTTCCTTATCAGCCAGTTCAGCACAGTCCCCTCAGCATCAGAATAGAAGCCTTCTATTGTACCCTTTACCTTTATCAAACTCTAGCAAGCATTCTCCACCTAAACATTCTTGAAAAAAAATTAACTTTAAATCTCTGCCTGAGGGATTTTTTTTTCTGCCTTCCAATTTTCCACTTCTGTGGTCTTCTCTTTGCTTCAACATATTCAGAAATGTGTGCAGTTGATAGGAACACGTTTAGAAAATCAGTGCCAAGGAACGTTCCTCCCCTCTGCTTTTTCCGGGCGGCTGCTCTGGTTTCATGTGGTGTGTGTGGTCTGCTGTGGTGTTGTCCGCCTAACAAGGCAGTCGCACCAGCTAATGTTTTAGGTCTCTTAGTGGATTCCGGCACCATGACTCTCCTTTGTTTTCTTAACACTCAGACAGACTGCCAGGGAAATGAAATTTAAATAAGAGTCACAAAAAGTCTCCAACTTAGATGACATAAAATGCACTTACTATAGTAAATCATATCTTGGCAACTTAATGTCTTGCAGTAATGAGAAAATTTGAAGTCATTCCTGGGAACAATAGATCATACAGCCCCATACTTAACGGGAGCTTAAGATAAAATGGAAAAAAAATGCAATAGCCATTAATATAGGACACAACTATGAAAATAAAACCTGCAAGAAGACATACTAAATCAAAGATTTAAACATTTTTAAAATGGGACTTCTAAATATGGGAAGCGATTTTAAGCATAACAACATCAAAAAAGACTTGAAAATATTACAATTCAGCAGTCTTCAAGTCTGAATCCAACCAATGCAAATCCTTGGGGTACATGTTGAGCATATATTATATATGTTCACTAGGACAAGTGTGAATGAAATCTCTAAAAAGGAATTGGAACACTGCTTCTCTCATCTGTTTCACATATCCTTCCCCATAGGGCAAGTGTTTCTACTTACTCAGCACCAGTGGATCCTCCAGATAATATGTGGTCATATCTAGAAAGTAAACTTTATCTGGCTGGGGAGATAACATAGTGATTATGCAAAGAGACTCTTCATGCCTGAGGCTCCAAGGTTCCAGGTTCAATCCCCAGCACTACCAATAGCCAGAGCTGAGCAGTGCTCTGGTCTCTCTCATTAAAATAAAAATAAACAAGCAATAAAATTTTTTTGCCTCCAGGGTTATTTCTAGGGCTCAGTGCCTGCACTACAAATGCACTGCTCCTGAAGGCCTTTTCCCCCCTTTCTGTTGCCCTTGTTATTTATCTTTATTGTTTTTTTACTGTTGTCATTGCTATCGTTTCTGGATAGGACAGAGAGAAATCGAGTAAGGAAGGGAAGACAGAGGTGGAGGAGAGAAAGATAGACACCTGAAGACCTGCTTCACTGCCTGTGAAGCAACATACCTGCCAGTGGGGAGGCGGGGACTCAAACTGGATTCCTTAAACCAGTCCTTGCGTTTAGCACCGTGTGCACTTAACCCTCTGTGTTACCACCTGACCCCCCCCCCCCAAAAAAAAAACAATATTTTTAGAAGGGAATAAAGACTATCAATTCACAGCTAGTTATTTTCTTTAAATACACAGTTACACTTCACAAGCACCTATGAAAATTCCAGCAAGGTGGTAGGTGAATGACACTGGACCCACCTTGTCTCTACATTTCCCAGTACAACAACAAAATAATGAAATGAAAACCTTTACTGGAAGAGCAATGTCTTCACAAGGAGAAGTATCAGCAACTCTCTGTGAAGATAGGAAACCTATTTATTTCCCATGGATAGTGCAGTCAAGAGAGGAAGAAAATTTGACAATATAGAACTTGGGTTTACAGACCAAAGGGTTGCTATACATTGGGTTCCAGCTCAAGTGTGTACTCTGGGGTCAGAAGCTGTCTTCTAGTAGATAGGTTGTAGTTTAGACTTGAGCCAAGTGCATATAATTACACTAGAACATCAGAGTAGTCACATCATGGTACCAGCAACCTGGGATATAAAGCCTGACACTACAAAGAAGTGTCACTGCACAACTAGAGCTCCCTTACATAGGTGGTGAAGAGATTCTGGGTTATCTCTTCTGCCTTCTGTCACCTCTACCTGAATTTTTTTCTTCTCTATCTGAAATTTTAAAAAAGAAAGTCAACCAGCAAAAAATAGAATCATGCATATATTAGGCCCCATGCAAAAGAAGAAAGACTGGCAGGGAGGGAGGTAGGAAGAACGGAAGGAAGGAAGGAAGGAAGGAAGGAAGGAAGGAAGGGAGGGAGGGAGGGAAGGGAAGTGAGGAATGGAGGGGAGAGAAAGGAAGGGAGGGAGGGAGGAAGGAAGGGGGAAGTGAGGAAGGGAGGGGGAGGGAAGGAAGGGAGGAAGGAAGGAAGGAAGGAAGGAAGGAAGGAAGGAAGGAAGGAAGGAAGGAAGAAAGAAAGGAAGGAAGGAGGGAGTTCCTGGAAGATGGTGGACTGAGAATCTGCTAGTGGCTTGAGCTCTGACCACATCCTCTGGAAACGGTAGGATTTTTCTGCCTTTAGTAGGCCAGTCAATAAGGGGTCCTAGCAGTGACACCAAGGAGGTGACTAGAACTTAATTTGGGTTAAAAAAAAATAGAATAAAAGAAAGAAAAAACAGTTTTTTTCTTTTAAATTATTATCTCCAAAGCATACCTTCCCCCACCCCATAACCAGTCCCTGGGGACCAGCTCCTAGCAGGCTCCCCTGCTGAGCTTCTTTCTTTACCAAATTCCTGTCCCACCAGGAAGTATCATTCATTCTAAGTCTAGTCCCTTCTGAAACCTCTGGCCTTTTTTCTTTCTAAGTAGCCAAGCCCCCCCCCCGCATAGCTAATTAAATAATTTTTTAAATAAAAAACTCTTACCTTCCACTGCTCTTTTATTACTGTTCTTTTTCTTATCTTTTTCTTTTTTCTCTCTTTCTTTTTTTCTTTTTCTAATTCTTATCATCCTTTCTTCCTTAATCCTACAGCTTCCACAGCCACAGGCCCCAGCCCCCAAAAACCAAAAAGTGTGCTTTCACTGATTTCACTGATACACCTTTGGGAATTATTTTGGGGAAGAATTCTGACTCAGAGAGGACTCTCACTGCGAGTGTCTCTGCTCAACTTCCCTTCCTCCTTTAGCCACCCCTAGAATATACAGTGGATAATAGATTTGCATAACTGTCCATTTCAGCTATCCTTATCTAGTGCTGAGGTTTTTTTTTTTTTTTTTTTTTTTTCTTTCTTAACAATCAGATGCCACTGCTCACGAGGTTTGAGGTAATCTGGGAAAGGGTTTTTTTTGTACCCTGCTCTATTTTATTATTAATATTGTATAAAGGCATATATCTCCCCCCCTTTAGGTTGATCAGAATTAACTCTTAGGGTATCTTTCATTGCTAGGGTATTGAGCATCTTATCTATTGCGGGAAGAACTTGTCTCATTACTCCTACCTCCTATACAGACTCTCCCCTTCCTCCTCCTCCTAGCAAATTCTTCTTCTTCTAGCATTTGCCCTTCTTCCGTAGCCAGTCAACAGCATCAGGTTGAGCCTGATGTAAAGTTTCGAGACCTCCTTTGAATCTGGAGAGGTGGCAGTCATTGACTATGTGGGTCATTGTCTGTAGCCGCAGGGGAAGTTCAGGTCCTCTCTGGCAAGTTATGATTGGGCCCTCCTAGCTAATTCAAAAAATAAAATACAATTAAATTAAATAAAAAATAAAGTAATCAAAAAAAAAAAACTTTCCTTTCACTGCTCTTTAATTACAGCACTTTTTCTTATCTTTCTTTTTTGTCTCTCTTGTTTCTTTTTTTTTATCTTGTCATACACTTCTTCCTTCCTTCTTCTTTGCCTTTCTGAATTTAGGAATTATTTTGGGGAAGAAATCTGACTCAGAGTGGACTTTCTATGTGTGTATCTCTGCTCTAGTTCCCTTTCCCCTCTTGTTACCCCTAGAATATACAGTGGATATTAGATTTGTATAACTATCTATTCTTGCTATACCTTCTTTCTTTTCTCTTTCTCCTTCACTGGGATTTGGTTATTATTTTTTCATGGACTGGAGACATTGTTTGGATAACTGGTAGTGATTAAACTGCATCAATACTTGCTTCAGTTGCTACTGTAATTCCTGAGGTTGGTGAGTGCAGTTGTCATAAAGATATTTAGTACAGTGTTGCTTGTACTCAAGACACAACAACTGAGGAACAACAGAGCATAAAAAAAAGAAACACATATATCAAAAAAATGGGTAGATCAAAAACAAATAAAACTGCTACTCCAATGAATGAAGACAAGAGCCCAGAAGAAACTACAAATCAGCCAGAAGTAACCATAGATAAGAAAAGTATGCAAGCAATAATAAACTTATTAATCACAGAAATGAAAACAACATTGGAGGAAAGGAATGGCAGTATTAGGGAAACAACAGTTGAGATCCCCAAGGAAAATACTGATTGTCTTGAGGCAATTTGAGAACTGAAAGCTGAAATAGCTGTAATGAAGAAAGAAGCTGAGAGAAGGGAAAGAAGACTGACAGAAGCAGAAAACAGAATTAGTCACACAGAGGATGAGTTAGAGAAAACAAAGAAAGAGGTGAAAGAGCTCAAAAGAGATTGAGAGACACTAAAAACAACAACAGACATATGGGATGATCTCAGAAGAATGAACATTCGTATAATTGGCCCGTCAGAGGAAGAAAGAGAGGAAGGGGAAGAAAACATTCTAGAGGAAATCATAGAAGAAAACTTCCCAGACCAGAATAACAGAAAGGACATCAAGATTCAAGAGGCCCAGAGAGTCCCAAACAGAATCAGCCCAGACCTGAAGACACCAAGACACATCATAGTCCCAATGAAAAGGAGTAAGGATAAAGAAAGGATCCTAAAGGCTGCAAGAGAGAAACAAAAAGTCACATATAAAGGAAAACCCATAAGATTATCTGCAGACTTCACCACTCAAACGGTAAAAGCCAGAAGAGAATGGCAAGATATCTATCGAGCCCTGAATGAAAAAGGGTTTCAACCAAGGATAATATATCCTGCTAGACTCTCATTCAAACTAGATGGAGGGATCAAAACCTTCTTCGACAAACAACAGTTAAAGGAAGAACCATCACCAAACCGGCCCTGAAAGAGGTTCTAAAAGACCTCTTATAAACAAGAACATCACTATAATACTTGCAATATATCAGAGCAAACAAAAAAAATTTTTGAACAATGGCACTACAGTACATTAAATCCATAATATCAAAAAATGTCAATGGCTTAAACTTACCCATCAAAATGCACAGAGTTGGGGGATGGATCAAAAAACATAATCCAACCATATGCTGCTTGCAAGAATCCCATCTGTCACAACAAGATAAACACAGACTTAAAGTGAAAGGATGGACCACAAAAAAGGGCAGGAACAGCCATTCTCATCTCAGAAACAATAGATTTTAAATTAAATAAAGTAATAAAAGATAGGCAAGGACACTACATAATGATTAGAGGATCAATCAGCCAAGAAGACTTAACAATCATTAACATCTATGCACCAATGAGGGACCATCTAAATACGTCAAGCACTTATTGAAAGAATTTCAAAAATACATCAATAGTAATACAATAATAGTGGGAGACTTCAATACCCCACTCTCACACTTAGACAGATCAACAAGGCAGAGAACCAACAAAGATACAAGAGAATTGAATGAAGAGATTGACAGACTAGACCTCTTGGACATTTTCAGAGTCCTTCACCCCAAAAAACTGGAATACAACATCTTTTCAAATCCACATAACACATACTCAAGAATAGACCACATGTTAGGCCAGAAAGACAGCATCAATAAATTCAAGAACATTGAAATCATCCCAAGTATCTTCTCAGACCACAGTGGAGTAAAACTAACATTTAACAACAAACAGACAATTATTAAAAGTCACAGAATTTGAAAACTGAACAACATACTCCTTAAGAACCACTAAGTCAGAGATTCACTCAAGCAGGAAATTCAAATGTTCCTGGAAACAAATGAAAATGAAGACACAACCTATCAAAATATTTGGGACACAGCTAAAGCAGTACTGAGAGAGAAACTTATAGCCATACAATCACATATTAAACACCAAGAAGAAGCCCAAATGAACGACCTTACTGCACACCTCAAGGACATAGAGGAAGAGGAACAAAGGAACCCTAAAGCATCCAGAAGGACAGAAATCACTAAAGTTAGAGCAGAAATAAACAACATCAAAAATAAAAGAACCATACAAAAGATCAATGAAGCCAAATGTTGGTTCTTTGAAAGATTAAACAAAATTGACAAACCCCTAAACAGACTCACCAAACAAAAGAGAGAAGACTCGAATTAATAGAATTGTAAACGATGGAGGAGATATCACAACTGACACCATAGAAATCCAGAGAATCCTGCGAAACTGCTATAAAGAACTATACGCCACCAAGCTAGAGAATCTGGAAGAAATGGAACAATTCCTAGAAGCATATGCCCTTACAAAACTGAACCAAAAAGAACTACAAAATCTAAATGCACCAATCACAGACAAAGAAATTGAAACCATTATTAAGAACCTCCCCAATAACAAAAGTCCTGGATCAGATGGTTTCACAAACGATTTCTACAAAACTTTCAGGAAACAGTACCCATACTTCTTAAGCTTTTCCATAATATTGAAGAAACAGGAATACTCCCTTCCACCTTCTATAAAGCCAACATCACCCTGATACCAAAAGCTGATAGGGACAGAAAAAAAAAAAGAAAACTACAGACCAATATCTCTGATCAACATGGATGCCAAATTATTAAACAAGATCTTGGCCAACCGGATATAGCAACATATCAAAAAGATTGTTCATCACGACCAAGTGGGATTCATCCCAGGAATGCAAGGCTGGTTCAACATCCATAAGTCAATCAATGTCATTCACCACATTAATAAAAGCAAAGCCAAAAACCACATGATTATCTCAATAGATGCAGAGAAAGCCTTTGACAAAATCCAACACCCATTCATGCTCAAAACTCTACAAAAAATGGGAATAGATGGGATATTCCTCAAGATAGTTGATTCTATATATAGAAAATCTACAGCCAACATCATACTCAATGGACAGAAGCTGAAAGCATTCCCTCTCAGATCGGGGACAAGACAGGGCTGTCCACTGTTGCCGTTACTCTTCAACATAGTATTGGAAGTTCTTGCCATAGCAATCAGGCAAGAGAAAGGAATCAAAGGAATACACATTGGAAGGGAAGAAGTCAAGGTCTCACTATTTGCAGATAATATGATAGTATACATAGAAAGACCTAAAGAATCCAGCAGAAAACTACTGGAAGTTATTAGGCAGTATAGCAAGGTATCAGGCTACAAAATCAATGTACAAAAATCAGTGGCATTTCTGTATGCAAACACTAAATCTGAAGAAGTAGATATCCGGAAATCACTCCCATTTACTGTTTCAGCAAAATCAATCAAATACCTAGGAATAAAGTTGACCAAAGAAGTGAAAGATTTGTATGCTGAAAACTATGAGTCGCTACTCAAGGAAATAGGAACTGATACCAAGAAATGTAAAGCTATCCCATGCTCATGGATTGGAAGAATAAATATCATCAAAATGAATATTCTCCCCAGAGCCATATACAAATTTAATGTAATACCCATCAAAGTTCCACCAAGCTTCTTTAAGAGAATAGAAAAAACACTACAATCATTTATCTGGAACCTGAAAACACCTAGAATTGCCAAAGCCATCTTGAGGAAAAGAAACAGAAATGGAGGCATCACACTCCCAGACCTTAAACTATATTATAAAGCCATCATCATCAAAACAGCATGGTATTGGAACAAAAATAGGTACACAGACCAGTGGAACAGAATTGAAAGCCCAGAAATAAATCCCCACACCCAATCCCCACACCTATGGACATCTAATCTTTGATATTGGGGCCTAAAGGATTAAATGGAAAAAGGAGACTCTCTTCAATAAATGGTGCTGGGAAAACTGGGTTGTAACATGCAGAAGAATGAAATTGAACCACTTTATCTCACCAGAAACAAAAATCAACTCCAAATGGATCAAAGACCTGGATGTCAGACCAGAAGCAATCAAATACTTAGAGGAAAACATTGGTAAAACAGTTTCCTACCTACACTTCAAGGACATCTTTGATGAATCAAATCCAATTGCAAGGAAGACTAAAGCAGAAACAAGCCA